>NW_015505572.1:783580-820057 GCF_001515645.1 Sinocyclocheilus grahami
TGTGTGTGTGTGTGTGTTTGTCTGTCTGTGTGTGTGTGTGTGTGTGTGTTTCTCTGTGTCTGTGTGTGTGTGTGTCTGTCTGTGTGTGTGTGTCTGTGTTTCTCTGTGTCGTCTGTCTGTGTGTGTGTGTGTGTCTTTGTCTGTCTGTCTGTCTGTCTGTCTGTGTGTGTGTCTTTGTCTGTCTGTGTGTGTGTGTGTGTGTGTGTTTCTCTGTGTCTGTGTGTGTGTGTGTGTGTCTGTCTGTGTGTGTGTGTCTGTGTTTCTCTGTGTCTGTGTGTGTGTCTGTGTCTGTGAGTGTGAGTGTGTGTGTGTGTGTGTGTGTGTGTGTGTGTGTGTGTGTAATTGCAAAGTGTTTACTACATACAATAAAAAAAATTTGATTAGTCTAATAATAAGTTCATTCCAACTTTTGCAGTTCATTGAGTAGATTCGCAGATTAAAGCTAAAAAAAAAAGTGATTATATGTTCACTTTAATTACAAGAAAAGGTAAATAAGTTTGCAACAGAAAGTCTGTGGGTGTAGTAACAAAAACACCTTTGGTTGAATTTCGTTTTGTGATGTCACTGTATTCAGCCACTACTCAAAACACGTGATAATCGAGATTTAATCAAATCAGGGCTGTAAAGATATTGTTAAATTATTAAAAGAGGAGTCAATGAGTGTGTCCTGTGGGAATCACACAGGGTTCAAGTCTGAAGTATACTTACATTTTTATGCACGCTTGGATATACAGTATATGTGGTGTAATTTCATCATCATAGTATGCACATACATACACTGTATGCAGTGTTGCACCAAAATGAAAATAAAAACTGATAATAAACAACCATAAAGTTTATTATAAGGCCATTTATGGGAATCCCACAGCTGTTAACTGTGATTGGATGAGAGAAAAAATGGGCTAGTTCTCATTCCTTTTGGGCTGGGAATTTTTCTGAAACCTGTCAACCCTGATTACACCCTTCCGTGATCGCTCACTGACTGACTGACTGACTGACTGACTGACTGACTGACTGACTGACTGACTGACTGACTGACTGACTGACTGACTTGACAGCCTTCAGTGTTCGCAAAGTTTTTTGGTAAGTTCCTGAATATATAACTTTATTTAATATAATATCTAATTTGTTTGAGTAAATTGTTTTGGATGCTTATGATGTATAAGATTGTATAGAATTAGACTAGTACGTGAGATGATTGGTATGGTATGGAGGGGAAATATATCATGGACACAAATTAAGAATTCCCACGACTTATTAATTTGTTCCCTCATTTTAGTAAATCATGGTGATGTTGTACTTTATTTTAATTTAAATCAAAATGAGTAAGCAAATTAGTACAACGTGGCAATGATTTACTAAAACGAGGAAACAAATAAGTCATGGGAGCAAATTCTTGGCCACAATTTAACTCAAATGAGGGACCTAATTCTTAATTTGTAGCTGAAATAAATGTATTTCTGTCTCCATGTCATATAAACGGGGCTCTGTAGATTGGCCCAGTGATGTTGACCCGTTTGAATGCTGATAGCACAATACCACGGACATATTTAATTATATTATTTTGTGTCATTTTAATGTACTTCATTAGATTAATTAGGATATTATTTAATTAAGCTGCATTTATTTTGGCCATATTCGTGCTGAAAAAAAAGAATGATATTTTAGTTGGTTTAAACAGGTTTTCCAAAAACCAGCTTGACCAGATGACAGGTGCCCAAAACCAACCAGTCTGACGAGATTTATTTTGATTTCTTTCACAGATTACATTGTTCCTTAACAGAAGACTAACATGCAAATAGATATATGGGACATAGGGAATTACGTTTGGAGCAGAAAGGAAAGTGATATCGATTTGATTTTACTTCAACATGCTGAAGAAAATATAAAAATGATTCAAAATATCCAAATAAAAGAAATGGAAAAGAAGCTCTTAAATCATCTAAAAATATATTTTAGTACTAAAAATAAAATCGGAGACTTAATTAAAAATTATAAAAAGATTACTACCAATAACAAAACAATGCCCAATAAGAAAATTACTACTAATAAAAAAGTTACTACCAATAACAAAACAATGCCCAATAAAAAAATTACTATTAATAAAAAAGTTACTACCAATAACAAAACAATGCCCAATAAAAAAATTACTACTAATAAGAAAAAATACTACCAACATAAAATAATACTACTAAAAAAAAATTACTACCAACAAAAAAATGATGGCCAACTAAAAAATTATGAGGAATGTTTTATAGATTTTATTTTTCTGCAAAATGCTGAAAAAAACATAAATATTATGAAAAATATCCATATAAAAAAAAGGGCAAAGGCCCTCTTAAATAATTTAAAAAATAAAGATTTTAGGACTAAAAATAAAATCGGAAACTTATACTTAATTAAAAATGAGAATTTTATCATTGGCACTTCGGGTGCAATAAAAACATACATTGGGTTCTCACAAGATGGTACTTTGGTATCAGTTCAGTGTGGACGTAAAAATCAAACAAATATGGTTTACTTCACAAATGAATTTAATAATTTAAAAAATACTAAGCTGGAGAGCAAGAACATCATTAAATATGTATCATTAGAAGAGGATAGAAATTATATTTATATAGCAGTAAATCTTTGGGATTACTATCTAGATGAATACATTGAAAATCGTTATCAGCCAGAAATAGACCAACAACAAAATGACAACCAACTGAAAAATAATTTAAAAAAACTAGTGGAGGAGATGCTCTTTGGCCTTCGAGATCTTCACCAGGCCGGAGTGATACATGGTGATATAAACCCTAGAAATATCGTCATAGGTATGAAGTGTATTTTCTTTATTTTTATTTTAACAGCGTATCTCAGAATGTCATAATATTATGCTGTCTATGTTATATGTAAAATTAAAACTCTATTCTCAACAGATTCTGAAGAAAATGTTAGACTTATCGGCTTTGGCAGAAACATCAAACTGGAGGAGGAAGAAACAACTGCCAATACAGCGAGAGCTGGTGTCCAAGAGAATGATTATACAAAGAGCTCTGACATCAAGGTTTGTGAAATATACGGCAGATTATCATAATTAAGCTGTCAAAATATTTAGCCAAAAAAAAAAAGGATTTCCACTCATTTGATATGAATTGAGGCTTAAGGTCATACCAGTGAAAAAGATTATGTATTCTACATGGAGTCTACAAATATATATTCAGCTTGTCATGTGATCTCAACACAACAACCACTGAGCATGACTTTATGAATAAAGCATCTTCACAACTGATCAAATGTTTACCTTGAATCTGAAGTCACTTTGGATAAATGCATCTGCCAAATGCATGATTGTTAATGTAGATCAGCATGTTCTTCACACTCCGCTCCATTTCTTGCAGGCTGCTGGGACGTTGGTGTACTACATCCTCTCTGGTGGGAAACATCTGGTCACAGAGGATTGTGGCATGCGGAATGATAGGCTAGATATTGTTGCCCAGGATCTCATTGACTGGATGATCAACAATGACCCAGCCATTGATGAGGTCCTAAAACACCCTTATTTCTGGAATAAAAAAATGTAGGTTATAAAAGGTGTTTTATGTCTAATAACGGTATGCTGTTCTGTGCAGTTAAATGAAAATTCATAAATATGGTTAATGTAGTACTTTTTCTTTAAAGATTGTGTTATGTATACTTTTATCCTTCAATCAGAGGTTCCCCAACTAACCCCTGCATTTATACAATTTGTGCTTGTGTCCTAATCTGAAAGAAAAATGCATGTAAGGTGTATGCTGGGCTTGATATGCATTTATGCAAAAGATATGCTGCTAAATTGACTTGCTTTCTTTGTTCATTCAGAACAGAGGAAGTGCTGAGGAAAGTGGGCGATCAACCTGAAGTCCAGTACTACGCTGATATTTCAAAAGCTTGCCAAATTTGGAACGCTGAAAAAGGCCTAACAGGAGTAGAAGCCATCGAAAGGGCCTTCATCGATAAAAAGGACAAAAATGGACAAAAAGAGGCTGCGTAGGAGAAAAAAGCGTTTTACTTTATTATTTTGACTTTGATTCTATTTCTCTCCATTACTTCACACACTGTTCTCACCTTCATACTCTGACATAAACAGCTCTGTACAAGTCTCTGTGTGTTTTTGCTTGATGTGCTCTTTGTCTGCTCTTTTCTTTAGGAAAACTAAAGTTCTTGAGATACTTGGAAATACCGAGCAAGTCCAGAACGAAAACTTTTCTGAAAAGTTTTTCAAGCTTTGTAAATGTGCAGAGAGCTACTCAAAAGGCAAAACATTTAGTAAATGGAAATCAGAGGTGGGGAGAAATACCCAACAACAGAATATCAGCATTCCTTGCTAAACTGTGTTCATAAAATATTAATGACTTACCTGATGATCACAACAATTTGGTAACTGTTTACTAACTGAACATTTCTTGGTGTAATACCCTTGTGTTGTATTTGCAGCTTTCAGGTGAATGGCCAAAAATAGACAAAACTTTTCCGGAGGACTTAATTGGCCTGCTGCGTACTTACCGCAACAAACTGGTTCATGTGTAAGACATACAAAAACACAACTAAAATTTGATCCAGATCTCACTTATTTCTGTTCTTGTCTTAAGATAATGAAATATTACTAATGTCAAGTTGGTCTATTTTAACCAATCATTTTAAGTCAATCTAATGCAAATTAATTGTATTGAGAGTATAGATTCGTGTTTCTCAGAGACTTAAAGTGCATCATAATCCTAAATTACCTAAAATATGACTTCTATGTTTAATGCTTTTTGTTACAGGTTAAAGAAAACACAGAGTTTTCATTTTAATGTAGTGCGTTACAAGCCTTTCCTTGCTTAAATTTCTCTCCCATTAATGTATCTCAAGTTCCATGTTAATCTAGTGGTCAGATTGTTCATTCTAACTTGTTCTAGTCAATAAACTATAGATATACTCAGCCCAGACAAATGCCCCAGTGTATTACATTTTATTCTTGAATGTTCTCACATTAATATGTTTATGTATTGTGTTTCCAATAGAGAATTCAATGAACGGATATTCAACCGTTTTCCAGATTTCTACATCAGCTTACACAGATTGGCTATAGACATGGGCTGGGACTGTACCTGGTCTTAAGATGAGCGAAGAGATCATCAGCACCTGTTATGAGTGGGAGATGAGAGAGCCTCTACCATACACTCTAAAAAATGCTGGGTTAAATATAACCCAGCGCTGGGTTAAAAAGGGACAAACCCAGCTACTGGATTGTTTTGACCCAGCGGTTGGGTTGTTTTGAATCCAACCACTGGGTCAAAACAGCCCAATAGATGGGTTTGTCCCTTTTTAACCCAGCGCTGGGTTATATTTAACCCAGCATTTTTTAGAGTGTAGGGACTAACATTTTTAGGTTCTAGTTTGTCCATGGAGGGGTGAAGAGACACATGTGACCCGTCAGGGAAGCAAGTGTCACCACTCTCATTCTTCTTTAGAGACCTCACTGGACCACCGTGGGATTTTGGAGCTTACACCGGCCTAAACCAGTCTCAGAACCCAGTGTATTTGTTGCTTTTTTTGTAATTATATAATAAATATAATTACATAAACAGTATGTATTCCGAGAGTTTCATTTCTAATATTCAGTTTTATTGTGTTTTGTTATTCTCTTTTACAGTTTTGCATGCAATTCTAGACTAGTTTGTATCGCTCAGTTATTTTTCTTTTTTTGTAAGGGTATAGATCTTCAATGAACTCCATGTGGGCACTAACTCTCAGTACTAGAGGGACGACTGGAAAATTGTAAGGAAAGATAAAACTAGCAAAAAAAAAAAACATGTGGCTGTCTTTTTGTTTGAATCAACCATTTAAAGAGTTTTTTTTATTTATATGATTTTTATTTGGACGGAACACACAATAAAATTAGGGAATAATTAGGAATCAGGGAGATTCAATAAATTATAATTAATTTCCTGCCATTTTATGTAATATCAGTCAAGTTAGCTACTACCCAGCACAACACACACACACACACACACGTACAGTATGTATGTATGTGTGTGTCTGTGTGTGTGTTGATCTTGAGTGTTTAAAAGCTTTTTTTAGTTTCATCTGACCAAAGAACCCAGTCCCTTTTGAAGTACCAGTAGTGTGTGACAGCCAGGGGTGCGTTAATGCACGGGGGCTGAAGCCCAGGGGCCTACACTAGGGGAGGGGCCTATAGTGGCTGCAGGTAAATTTTGAATAATTGTAGGCTATATATGGGAGTTTGCAGCAGTGACAACAGTGGTCTATAAACAAACTCACATACTTGTACATTTTCAGGATTCGCAATGCCATTTTCTATATGAAAGGAACTATAGCTTACAAATGAGCTGAAGGTTTTCCCAGGAGAAAAAAAGTGCACATAGTGTACTTAAAGGGTCATGAAACCCCCTGTTTCAGCACTGGTTAGTTCTCACCACAGTTTTAAAAAACACGCTAAAAAAAGTGGAGCAGAGGGGGAAGAGGGGAGACAAACAGCTTCGGTTTCAGACAGATTAATTCCGCTCCCATCGAGTTAAAAACACAAATAATATGAACGCGCTGTTGCACCTCTGATAACTTTAGGCTTATTCTGCTGCGTTTATATAAGCCTTTTGACGGGTTGTGTCACGAAGCTGTAAAAATGGTTACACTCACTAAGTGAATGAATCACATTTGTACTGAACTCTTATTACAAAGCAAAAACAAACACTCTCCTTCGATCCATGAATGTTTCTCTCAGTTAATGTACGCGGTCTTGCAGTCTGAAGCGTCTGTCATAGCAAATCAACACATGCTGTTGTGAATAATTAATCGAAGCGTCTTCTCATTGGATAAGAACACAGTCTCATGAATAATTTAATAGACACCGAGGCGTCATCGATGTACTATAGTCCACTGCCACATCACAATTGTGACGTCAACACGATGTAGATTTTAAACCCCGGAAGATGAAAATAGCGCAAAAAAAACTTAAAATTAACCAGTTTTCTCCTACAGTTAGAACTATCGAATGCTAACATTGTCTTCTATGATGTGCAACACAAACACCTCTGCTAAAATCTCAGAAAAAGTAGTCTGGGTTTCATGACCCTTTAAAGTGCTCTATTTTCATGCACTAATTGTGTACTTAATCTACTAAAAATATTCTTCAGTACTTCTTACGATAATCTTAAGAACATCTAAGTGTACATTTTGAGACACCCTGATTATAAACAAAAATGCACTTTTAACATATTTCTGTATTTAAAAATTTATTTAGTTGCCGTTGGAGTACACTTGAACCCATCTTTCATCGACAAGTGGGTTCAAGTGTACTACAAGTGGAAGTACATGTAACATAACATTTTGTGCATTAAAATGTATTAACCTGGTATTACTGACAACACCGTGTGGCGCTCATATGACAGTAAAACGGAGTCCATTATTAGTTGGTGGATTGTACTGCGCTTTTGGGTCAGCTGCTATTTGTGTGCGTGACTGTGGCCAAGAACTGTGACTCTTTAATGTTGTTTATGCATGCAGTTTATTACCTGCTTGAGGATTTGTTTAGTCACTCCCAACTGAAAGGAGTAGTATTACCAAATGTGTCATTTAAAGCAGTACTGATACCTCGAATATCTTGTCTTGACTAGTGTTTTAACTATTTATTACAACATAGTTAGCCATGATTTCTATTCTGCTGATATTGTATGCTGTCATTTTGGGCAGTTCTCTTTTATCTTATCTGAAGGGACAAACTTGGTCAAATTAAGATTAAATAATAATGACGCAGTTGTCTGTTTTGATACAAGCATGGCTTTGTAAGCTCTATGACATGCATTATTGTTTTTCAGAGGCTCACTTCATCATGGCATTAAGGAGTGCGAGTCGTCTGCTTGTGAACAGCCAGAGATGTGTCCTCTTTACAGCTTCCAGAGCACAGAAAACTGCTGCGGCTTCTCCATTGGGTCAGAACAGCAGTTTGTTTTATATGTCTCTAGATATATAATGCTATAATGTACATTTATGCAACCTTGTGTAACTCCAGACCTGTATATTGTTATTTTTTCAGTGGAAAAAGCTAAACAAAACAAAAACACCATACCCATAATTCATACAAGTTTTAACAATTATATTTCAAGCCTTCTGAAGCCATACATTGGGTTCATATGAATAAAAGACTAAAACTTCAAAGTCTTTTTTTTTTTAAATCAATACCATTAGAGTCAATAAATGACTTACATTTTTGGATGAACTATCCATTTAAATGTGATTTGATTTGAGTTTTATGTAATCTTTATCAACGCATGTTTAATTTCACAGCTCAAGTATAGAATTAAAGTAAAGTTTTTCCACACATTTCTATTTGCACATGCATTACATGGTAAAGATGCACAGGTGTATAATTCTATTGTTCCATCACATGCAGAGAAGTCTGGTGAAAAGAAGCAAGTGAAAACACATATGTTTACCTGTTTTGCAATATTTTCTGCTCTAAACTTGTGAAGATCTGGTGATCACTAACCTGCATGTTGGGTTTCTAACCTGCCATATAAACCTCAGCTAAAGTACAGTTTAACTGGCGTGATGCTTTGGAGCTGGAGGGTCTCCTGACAGAGGAGGAGATCATGATTCGGGACTCCTTTCGCACCTACTGACAGGAGAAACTCATGCCACGCATCCTGATGGCTCCTTTTGCTTTAATTACTGCCTCAATTCGGCGTGGCATGGAGGTGATCAGTTTGTGGCACTGCTGAGGTGGTATGGAAGCCCAGGTTTCTTTGACAGTGGCCTTCAGCTCATCTGCATTTTTTGGTCTCTTGTTTCTCATTTTCAATACCCCAATACCCCATAGATTCTCTATGGGCTTCAGGTCTGGTGAGTTTGCTGGCCAGTCAAGCACACCAACACCATAACCAACTTTGCAGGTGTTTTGAGTTGATTAGCTGATTGGCATGTCACCATATTCTAATTTGTTGAGATAGTGAATTGGTGGGTTTTTGTTAAATGTGAGCCAAAATCATCACAATTAAAAGAACCAAAGACTTAAACTACTTCAGTCTGTGTGCATTGAATTTACTTAATACATGAGTTTCACAATTTGAGTTGAATTACTGAAATAAATGAACTTTTTCATGACATTCTAATTTATTGAGATGCACCTGTATATGAACGCGCTGTTGCACCTCTGATAACTTTAGGCTTATTCTGCTGCGTTTATATAAGCCTTTTGACGGGTTGTGTCACGAAGCTGTAAAAATGGTTACACTCACTAAGTGAATGAATCACATTTGTACTGAACTCTTATTACAAAGCAAAAACAAACACTCTCCTTCGATCCATGAATGTTTCTCTCAGTTAATGTACGCGGTCTTGCAGTCTGAAGCGTCTGTCATAGCAAATCAACACATGCTGTTGTGAATAATTAATCGAAGCGTCTTCTCATTGGATAAGAACACAGTCTCATGAATAATTTAATAGACACCGAGGCGTCATCGATGTACTATAGTCCACTGCCACATCACAATTGTGACGTCAACACGATGTAGATTTTAAACCCCGGAAGATGAAAATAGCGCAAAAAAAACTTAAAATTAACCAGTTTTCTCCTACAGTTAGAACTATCGAATGCTAACATTGTCTTCTATGATGTGCAACACAAACACCTCTGCTAAAATCTCAGAAAAAGTAGTCTGGGTTTCATGACCCTTTAAAGTGCTCTATTTTCATGCACTAATTGTGTACTTAATCTACTAAAAATATTCTTCAGTACTTCTTACGATAATCTTAAGAACATCTAAGTGTACATTTTGAGACACCCTGATTATAAACAAAAATGCACTTTTAACATATTTCTGTATTTAAAAATTTATTTAGTTGCCGTTGGAGTACACTTGAACCCATCTTTCATCGACAAGTGGGTTCAAGTGTACTACAAGTGGAAGTACATGTAACATAACATTTTGTGCATTAAAATGTATTAACCTGGTATTACTGACAACACCGTGTGGCGCTCATATGACAGTAAAACGGAGTCCATTATTAGTTGGTGGATTGTACTGCGCTTTTGGGTCAGCTGCTATTTGTGTGCGTGACTGTGGCCAAGAACTGTGACTCTTTAATGTTGTTTATGCATGCAGTTTATTACCTGCTTGAGGATTTGTTTAGTCACTCCCAACTGAAAGGAGTAGTATTACCAAATGTGTCATTTAAAGCAGTACTGATACCTCGAATATCTTGTCTTGACTAGTGTTTTAACTATTTATTACAACATAGTTAGCCATGATTTCTATTCTGCTGATATTGTATGCTGTCATTTTGGGCAGTTCTCTTTTATCTTATCTGAAGGGACAAACTTGGTCAAATTAAGATTAAATAATAATGACGCAGTTGTCTGTTTTGATACAAGCATGGCTTTGTAAGCTCTATGACATGCATTATTGTTTTTCAGAGGCTCACTTCATCATGGCATTAAGGAGTGCGAGTCGTCTGCTTGTGAACAGCCAGAGATGTGTCCTCTTTACAGCTTCCAGAGCACAGAAAACTGCTGCGGCTTCTCCATTGGGTCAGAACAGCAGTTTGTTTTATATGTCTCTAGATATATAATGCTATAATGTACATTTATGCAACCTTGTGTAACTCCAGACCTGTATATTGTTATTTTTTCAGTGGAAAAAGCTAAACAAAACAAAAACACCATACCCATAATTCATACAAGTTTTAACAATTATATTTCAAGCCTTCTGAAGCCATACATTGGGTTCATATGAATAAAAGACTAAAACTTCAAAGTCTTTTTTTTTTTAAATCAATACCATTAGAGTCAATAAATGACTTACATTTTTGGATGAACTATCCATTTAAATGTGATTTGATTTGAGTTTTATGTAATCTTTATCAACGCATGTTTAATTTCACAGCTCAAGTATAGAATTAAAGTAAAGTTTTTCCACACATTTCTATTTGCACATGCATTACATGGTAAAGATGCACAGGTGTATAATTCTATTGTTCCATCACATGCAGAGAAGTCTGGTGAAAAGAAGCAAGTGAAAACACATATGTTTACCTGTTTTGCAATATTTTCTGCTCTAAACTTGTGAAGATCTGGTGATCACTAACCTGCATGTTGGGTTTCTAACCTGCCATATAAACCTCAGCTAAAGTACAGTTTAACTGGCGTGATGCTTTGGAGCTGGAGGGTCTCCTGACAGAGGAGGAGATCATGATTCGGGACTCCTTTCGCACCTACTGACAGGAGAAACTCATGCCACGCATCCTGATGGCCAACAGAAATGAAGGTGTGCATATATTTATATCACATGGACAGTTTATAGTTTACAATAGGACTTCTAAAATAGGCTACGGTTTGTGTAGGGTGCTTAGTTTCCACTGACTTGAAGCATTTTTAAACTAACTGTCCTTTGTTCTCCACTAGTTTTTCATCGTGAGATTGTGTCTGAGATGGGAGAACTTGGTGTTTTGGGACCCACTATTAAAGGTACACACAATATATCAGTCCCATATCGGTTAGCAGTTGATATGGAGTAGGGCTGCATGGTTAATTGAAATAAAATCGAAATAGGCGTTTTAATTCAGTTAATATATCCACTACGTGTTTCAGAGTAAAGCTCAACACTGTGTTCATTTACACGAAAGCAGCTCATGATTCAGTGTTTTCAGCGTCTCGGAGCAGATCGAGTCACAGTAAATGCTGCTCCACACAAACTCATCTCTGCATCTGCTCTGAGTTTGGGCCACTTGTAATGCATTATAATCACTTTTTTTCCCCCCAGAAAAGTTGCAAATCGATCTTTTCCCTAAATCATGCATCCCTATAGTAGAGATTTTTTAAATATACCCTTCTGTCATCTAATACCTAGTCAGGAACTGCAGAACTGATTGCTTGTTTAAAGTGTAACCATCTATACAGTGCGTTTCTGTAACTCTCTTTCACTCATGCACACTTCCCTATCAAGGTTACGACTGTGCTGGCACAAGTTATGTGGCGTACGGTCTCATCGCACGTGAGGTGGAGCGAGTGGACAGCGGCTATCGCTCGGTCATGAGTGTGCAGTCCTCACTGGTCATGCACCCCATCAATGCTAACGGCACTGAGGAACAGAAGGAGAAATACCTGCCGAGACTGGGTAAGACTACAAAATCAATAGCCAAACATTCAGAAAATGTGTCTGTGCAAAAAATCTTAATGCTTTATATTCTTTTTCTTTTGATGTTGGGCTTCAAGTATTGTTCATAAGATTCACCCACTATTGTCTTTGTGTTGTGCAGTACGAGGAGAGATTCTAGGTTGTTTCGGACTGACTGAACCAAACCACGGCAGTGACCCAGGCAGCATGGAGACCAGGGCCAAGTACAACCCGTCCAGTCGCACCTTCACCCTCACCGGCTCCAAGACTTGGTAGGTTCAGTGCCGCTCTTATGTAATGCACAAGCTTTATGACAACAGCAAAGAATAGAAAAGTTCACAAATGCATGGAACTGCATGGATGAACTCAAGAAATCACAATCCATTTGTACAAAATGAGAAGGCTAAGTAACATTCTCTGGCATTTACAAACTGTGTCCACATGGTGGTGCCATGGACTGCATTCTTAATGCACACTTAATGGACAGTTGCTGCCACTGCAGTGATCATGTATTTTTGTAGGCCATCCCTCAAGTTAGTTTCACTTGACAAAAAGCCAGTAGGATTTTCCATTGGCTTTTGGATTATTGCAGAATATGGGGTCTGTAATCAATGAAAGTTTATAATTCTTATGATTTGTTCATCATGATGTTTTCAAATGAATACAGCTATTACAAATTTTGAAGCCTGAATATAAGTTAGAAGTAAAAGAAAAAGACTACAAAACAGACTACAGTCGCATAGCTTCAGCATCACCACCGTTAAGCTTCGGACAACTCTTTAAGTCTTTATTTAATGAACATTATCCCTGAAAGTTTTAGTCAGAATCGAGTTATAAACACAGGAAGGCTGCAGACTAGTAGAAATCTTTTCAAGATAAGTAAAAGCTTTAAAACATTACAAGGGGTTGTTACTGATTTATTTTATGTTGAAGAGTAAATTGTGAAAATATCTTGAGCTTGTGTTCACCACAGACCTCAGGTATTTAACCAAAAACCCACTGACTTGAAGACAATGGAACCAACAAACTCACCCGTGGCTGACATCTGCGTGGTTTGGGCCAAGTGCGAGGACGGGAAGGTACGTGGCTTCATCTTGGAGCGTAGCATGAAGGGTCTGTCCACTCCTAAGATCGAAGGCAAGTTCTCCCTGCGAGCGTCAGCCACCGGCATGATCATCATGGACGAGGTGGAAGTGCCAGAGGAAAACCTGCTGCCCAAAGTTTCAGGACTGGCGGTGAGTGAGCGAGACACTGCACGAGACACCATCGAGAAATGTTTACTGGCTTTATTATTGGTAGGGATAGAAATAAAATAAATACTAGATATGAAGTCTTTCAAAATAATGGTTAAGCACTAGCTTACAGAAACCAGAGCTGTAAAGCCATTTTTAGTAATTAGAAATCTGACCTGTTCTCTTAGCCAGTGTGTGCAGCAATTGACAAAGGTTTATTGTAAAGACACAAGAGAAATCAACAGAGAATCAGAACAGAATGTCAATTTTTGTGCTTTAATTTAAGTGCTTTCTGCCAGCCTTGTATGATCTAAATCAAAGCAGTAGTAGTTTATCTATTAGCCGTAAATCCATGTTATGATGAAGTAATTATCCTCCATCCCTGAAGATCCCTTCATACACTTTTTCAAATATATCCGACCATTGAAATTTGGTGGTTGTCTGTCTTTGGGAACGATTTTGACTAGAGCTTTTTTGCATTGATTTGATTTTTATTTCTCCCCACTGTACAAGGAATTAAACAATCCTTGTTTGGTCAACTGTGGTTCAGTTTTTTAGATGCATATAAAAATGGATGAATATCAACAATTGAGCATATTGAATGAATTATCCTTTTTCCAGATTTCTTACCCGGTCGGCCAGAATCCAGTCGTAGTATTCTGTTGATCGTATTATTTCTGTTTCAGCAGTCAGGGAAGAAGCTAATTTCCTTAGACTTTTAGAAAAATGATTATTATATCCAAATAGTGCCATTGGTAGCAGAGGAATTGTTTCCAAAATCTCTTTTGGTTGATATCCACATGTCTAGGCCCCCATAGTACACATATTATCTTCTAAAAAAAAAGCAATGTAACTGTGTATTTCCCAACAAATACTAATTAAAATGGATAAAAAAGCTAAATGAAACAAGCACTAGCACAATATTCATGCAGCTGCACTTATTAGTACCACCTACAGGGACCAGAAATGCAAATTAGATGGATGTGCTTTAATCTCTACATGCAATGCATATTTTTGTGCTGAATGTTTTGTACTGTCTCCATACAAATAACAAAAGGCTGATATATATATATCATTCAGGCCAATTGCTGGCCATTTTGAGATTCATCAGCTGATTAACAAAAGTCATAATTAGCCCTTATTGTTTTCATTTCGTATCAACTTTCATTACATAATGCTAATATACTCATGATTTTCTTCCTCGTTTCCCAAGGTCCGTTCGGGTGTCTGAATAATGCTCGCTATGGCATTGCTTGGGGAGCTCTGGGTGCCGCAGAGTTTTGTTTCCATGCAGCACGGCAGTACACACTGGACAGGTCAGAACACATCTGTTATCTAATGACCATCTATACTCATAAACAAGTGACTGCATAATGTGAAAAGTGTAGAAGAATTTCAATACATAAATGTTAATGTAAGTAAATTTGCTTGCTTCCAGTTTATTGCTTGCTAAGATTGGCTGTCCTTGCGGTTAAATTCTTTATGGTTCTTGCAGATGTTGTTTTTCAACATGCAACATAATCTGTAATGTTCCCATTAGAATCCAGTTTGGAGTTCCTCTAGCCAGAAACCAGCTGATCCAGAAGAAAATGGCAGACATGTTAACCGAGATCACCACTGGCCTGCAGTCGTGTATTCAACCGGGCCGACTGATAGATGAGAGAAAGTGAGGTTCATCTTTATGCTGCTGCAGTTTGGACTGGATTTATAAATTTGGATATTTTTTTTGTGAGGATGCAGGAGTTTGGAACTGAGAAAGACAAATATTTGGTGCAATAAATACCTGGCACGGGGTCACTGAAACCCAGGAAATACCTGTATTTTTAAAAATGCGATTTAATGTGGGAACAATGTTTAAATGAATAAAAATAAACCCCTAATGAATCATTTTCAAGCTAATGATCTTTACTCTCCAAACTGCATTCACAGAGCGGCTCCAGAGATGATATCTATGCTAAAGAGGAACTCCTGCGGTAAAGCCCTGGATATCGCTAGACAGGCCCGAGATATGCTGGGAGGAAACGGCATCGCAGACGAGTATCACATCATTCGTCACGTCATGAACCTGGAAGCCGTCAACACTTATGAAGGTCAGAGAGAGTGAAGGAGACGTGAATAAATTGATCAGTTCAGGCATTACAGGGAAACCCATCTGTAATCCCTGCTTCGAACTTCCTGATCCTGGTCACTACGCAGGCAGGAGCTTTGTAATGCTTTGAGCTTTTAAGAAAGTGATCGGGATTACAAAGCAAAGTTGGATATTTTTGGAGGACGTCTGCAAGTTGCATTCGAGCATTTTTCATATTATTTGATATTCTATTACTAATCAAAACCTGATTGCTTCATTAAGTGTCTAATGTCTAAAGTCTCATAAGTTTTTCCCAAGCTCTACATGTCACTGAACATTGATTATTGTGTTCTTTTGTAGGTACCCATGATATCCATGCACTGATCCTGGGCAGAGCCATCACTGGACTTCAGTCCTTCACGGTGGACAAATGAGCTGCTGTCACATGTCCACTGACTGCTGCTGCCTTTGACCTATAGCCCATATAGTTCCTGAATGCTTTTAAACTTTGCATTATTTACCATTACAACTGACTTGAAATTGACAATACAATATTCTCTGAATCTGGTAGCAGTATTTTAATTAATGCGTGTCATTTTGAATGTCTGTACTTTATGTTGCCTTTGTCAGAGATCTATTTTTGTATGTTCTAACTAGATCACAACACTTTGAATGAATGTTTGACTGCAGGTTTTTTTAAGTAGATTTGTAAAGAAATGCACCAAGGATCGCAGAGATGAAAAGTGCATGTTATTGTTTGTACATTGATGTATTATAGAAAGATTTCAAAGAAGTGTTGAACAAAATCGTTTACTGCAGTTAAATAAAAGATTAAATATTATAGTGTTTGCACATTGGTTTTCATTACCCAGATTGTACCGAGGGTCTCTAGGGTCTGTTATCTATTCCTAAATTTGATAATGGTGCTGTATCTTGCTATCTGTATCTATTTAGAGCAGCTCATTTGTACTAAGAAAGCCATAAAGAGAATTAGCAACAGATTAAATGAGTTTTCAAGAACTAATGCTGAGGGAAAAAGCCTTAATCCTACAAAGCTCAAACCTAAATTGTTGAAACACAAATAATGCGGTTACCCAAATCACATTTGCCAGGGTTTAGAAGGAATGATAGTAAAAGACCTTTAGGTAAACCATGTAATCCATCAAAAAAATATTTTACTTTACTTTAAATACATGTAAATACAAATCAAATTAGCATATTAACGTGCATTTCTTTAACATACTATTGTAAAAATAACATGTTTACATTTTGAAATTTTTAAACAGTTCCTTTTTAAGTTAAATTAAACAAGTCTCTTTTATCATGCACGTATATACCATGAGTAACAAAAATCATATAAGTGTACCCCGTCTCATATTAAGTTAATGTTTGATTGGTTTGGTTGTGTATCTACTGCTCTGTGCTGTGCTGCAAGCCTTTATTGATGGTGGCTAGGGTTTGACTGGCTCCCTGTAGCTCCATACTCAGCTGACTGCTTCCCTCCAGCACCTCCGACAGCTCAGTGATGCTGGCCTCCATGCCCTGACTGTGCTGCTCATAATACTCAAACATCTGCTCCTTCACCTGCTGACACATCTTACTCACCTGCACAGACACACAAAGCAATAGGTCACTGAAAATTTGCTCCACCTCAGGCCATCTAAGGTGTAGAATTTGTTTCTTTATCAGACACGATGTTCACAAGACATTAACTGATGGACTGGAGTGGTGTGGATTATTGTGATGTTTTTATCAGCTGTTTGGACTCTCATTCTGACGGCACCCATTCACTTCAGAGGATCCATTGGTGAGGAAGTGATGTAATGCTAAATTTCTCCAAATCTGTTCTGATGAAGAAAAACTCATCTACATCTTGAATGGCCCGAAGAAAAGTACATTTTCAGCAAATATTCAATTTGGGTGAACTATTCCCTTAAATGTTTAAATGTACAGTGTTTGCATTCAAAATATATGAAAGTTTTACATATGTGACCCTGGACCACAAAACCAGTCATAAGGGTAAATTTTTCGAAATTGAGATTTATATATCATCTGAAAGATGAATAAATAAGCTTTTCATTGGTGTATGGTTTGTTAGGATAGGACAATATTTGGCCTATAACTATTTGTGACCCTGGAGCACAAAAGCAGTCTTAAGTCGCTGGGGTATATTTGAAGCAATGGCCAAAAATATATTTTATGGGTCAAAATTATTGATTTTTTTTAATGCCAAAAAATCATTAGGATATGAACTGAAGTAAAGATCATGTTCCATGAAGATATTTTGTAAATTTCCTGCTGTAAATATATTAAAACTTATTTTTTTATTAGTAATATGCATTGCTAAGAACTTCATTTGGACAACTTTAAAGGTGATTTTCTCAATATTTTTTTTTTTTTGCACCCTCAGATTCCAGATTTTCATATAGTTGTATCTCGACCAAATATTGTCCTATCCTAACAAACCATACATCCATGGAAAGCTTATTTATTCAGCTTTCAGATGATGTATAAATCTCAATTTAGAAAAACTGACCCTTATGACTGGCGTTGTGGTCCAGGGTCACATTTGAAAATCTGGAATCTGAGGGTGCAAAAAAATCAAAATACTGAGAAAGTCCCCGTTAAAGTTCTTAGCAATGCATATTACTAATAAAAAAATAAGTTTTGATGTATTTATGGTAGGAAATTTACAAAATATCTTCATGGAACATGATCTTTACTTCATATCCTAATGATTTTTGGCATAAAAGAAAAATCGATAACTTTGACCCATAAAATGTATTGTTGGCTATTGCTACAAATATACCCCATTTGCAACTGCAGGAAAAGAAAAATAAACTTTTTATTATTTTCAAAAATCATGTTTGTATTATGTTATCATGTTTTTATTGTGTTAGTTATCTAGTATTATTTTGTTTGTCATTTTTTACATAATCAAAATGACCCAACTGCAGTTTGATTGAGATTAACTGGAATGCACAATGAAAAAACATGATTTTTGAAAATTTAAAAAAAATGGAGTTGTCTGCTTTTGCAAATGAACTCTTCATATGTTGGTATTATTTCAGCCAAAAACTTCTTAAAAACACAATATCAGTCAAGTACTAATATTTCTTATGTCTTTACCCTTTTTTTTGCATTTGTTGTAGTGTTGAGTACCTTTTTAATGAGCTTATCCTCAAAGCTGTTCATCACATGTTGGTCCATGGCTCGCCTCTCATTTATTCTCTCAATAAGATCCTGTGCTTTCTTTCCAATCTCATCTATTCGTGAACTTGTGGGAGTCAACACGGCAGCTTCTTCCATAGTACCGTTGCCCGGCGAACTTCTAGTCGAGGTTTTTGAAACTCCGATACCCGAGTCCTCACTGTTACGGGGTGAAAAAATGGGTAAACTGTCTGTAAACATAATTAACAATAGCAAGCAAGCAAGAACAAGTTTTCCGTTACTGGCTCACCTTTGTTGCTCATTGCTGTCATCCAGACTAACAAACGACAGAGTTTCACCTGTTGAGTTAAAACCATCTTCTGGCACCTGAATGGAAAGGAAATTCACTTTAGCAGCAATACTAGACCATTATCAGATATTTGACAATTTTAGTGTAAAATCATATGTACCTTTGCTGATGAGTGGTGATGACCAGCTTTGGGAGTTGACTGCAAGGCCATAGAGCCTGAATTTCCAAAGAAGTGCTGTGCCATAGCCTGCAAAACATAATACATGACACTTATTTAAACATTAACATGACAGATACAAGTACATGTATACGTTAACATGATAATTAACCTGCGGCATCATTCAAAACCTAACGTTACAGTCATTTTAACATAATGCGGTGATTTCATGATTATACTTTGAGCTCCAAAGTACGTCAAAGAATACAATGATACTATTATCGTACATGTAATTCATATGGTACCTAAATGATGCAGAATTTCACGACAAATATTAGAAGTCAAACTTGTACGCTTCGCGTTCATATTAGCATGTTCAATTCTTATATTGTAACTAGCTCGTTGCTTAGCAAATCTGAATTACGCAAACTTACTCTCTTTAATGTGTCACCGTCGAGTAATGTGTCTCTGGGGTTCTTCTAAACCGTAATAGTAACAAAGTAACAAACGAGTGGCAATTCTGTTCACTTTTATCCGAGTTGAATTATTTATTTAGAGGATTAAAAAAAAAAAGTAAAAAAACCTAATCTATGTGTGTGTATGCACAATCTATGTATGTCCAATAATACACGGTATTTTTGTGAGTGTTGTGTTATAAGACCAACAGAGTTTCTTAAAATCCTCCATCAGTTTGCAATCCAATAACAGTGAGTTTTATAGGGAGACCTGCCCTCATAGTTTGCACTACTGTCTCAGGTCAGCATCTGAGGAGCAACCATTAATCCGTAAATGGAAACACATTCAGGCCTGGCCTCGCTGGCTCAGAACATAATGGACTGTAATAATGAGATGAATGAGTGAGTATCAGAGGACACAGATAATCTCTGCTGTTGCTGAGCCAGCTGGGACAACCAGGAGCAAAGTACAAACATTTGCACAATGATAAAAAAAAGAGAGAAAAGGCTATTGTTCAACCTTTATGTATATGAGTTTGTTTCTTCCTCAGAACAGATTTGGAGAAATGTAGCATTACATCAGTTGCTCAGCAATGGACGCTCTGCAGTGAATGGGTGCCGTCAGAATGAGAGTCCAAACAGCTGATAAAAACCATCACAATAATCCACACCCCTCCAGTCCACCAATGATGTTAAATCAGTTATGTTAAAAGCTGTGTGTTTGTAAGAAATCAATCAAACCACTGCTTCCACCTTAAAAAAAAACAAAAAGTCCTTTATTCATAATGTTGTACTCTTCTGTGAAAAAAGCTGTCTCGTCTGAATCAGGAGAGAAATATACCAGTTTTATTTACAAGCAAAAACCAGTCCAAAACAGAGCTGAACAAATATGTCAGTGGACTTTGATGTGAGAGGGCAATGTTATAATGAGAGGAAGCGTTATTATGGACGTTAATAGAGGGACTGGAGAGGTGTGGATTATTGTGATGTTTTTATCAGCTGTTCGGACTCTCATACTGACGGCACCCATTCACTGCAGAGGGTCAATCACTGAAGAAACAAACTCATATACATCTTGGATGGCTTGAGGGTGAGTCAATTTTCAGCGTTTTTGAAAAACGATATTTTTAATGTTAGTTAATAAAAATACAATTGTTCATTGTTCGTTCATGTTAGTTGAGTGCTTTAACTAATGTTAAGAGATACAGCTTTTGATTTTAATATTGTAGAAATTAATAAATGCTTTAGAAGTATTGTTTATTGCTATTTCATGTTAACTTTCACATCATTTCATGTTTTCACGTTTATTGTTTTTTCCTCTCATGTTTTGGTTGTTTCATGAGCGTATTATCACATAATTTCCAGGACACTGACTTCTAGCAGGGACGCAAAAAAAAAAATTAATTGGGTGGACAAATGTTCAAAGTCAAACCAGGTGCCAGATTTCATTTAAAAGCTCATCCAAAAATAGAAAACAGTGAGGGACACAGAGAAGAGAACAGGATGTTGTGAAAGCATGATGTCAATCTACTGATGATTAGAGAGGCAGTATCTGATATAAACCCATGTGCTGACACATTATCACAGAAAGATCATATTCATCAGCACTAAATATCATGAATGCTCGGGTTTTGTTCACCTCAAAACAGGCACAATTCCTGAGAAGAAAACAGAGGAGAGTCTGGGGCTAGTTGTCCCAGGACTGTAGACAAAACTTCAAGATGTGTGTTAAATGCATTCACAAATAAAAATGAGAAATGGTAAGTATATAGAAATTTGCTCAAACCTCCCCAAGTGAAATGTGTGACAACTTGCCCCGATGTCAAGAACCACCACACACATTGTCACATACAATAAGTCCACATAAAAATAAAAAAAAACGTTGCAGTGCATGCAATAACATATTTTGTTGCTTGATCTATGAGAGCTGTATAATATTACTGGCCTTGAGTTTTTTTCTTTTCTGAGATTGATATTTATATTTGCCCATAAAAATATGCACTAAATTGCATATTTTTGCTCAGTTTGGGCCTCTGAATAAAATTGAGGGTTTTCCTCAAAGTATGAGCTCCATATTCCCATATGAACCATTAAAACAATGTATCAAATATGATACGCCAAAAAAATTATATATATATATATATATATTCATCTCCCATAAGCACTCTTGCGCAATTATTCTTATGATTCTTATTGCAGGGGTCAAAATGAAATAAAAAGCCTTTCATGTAGTCCAACACAACAACTAACACGGGCGGCTCATGGTCTTCTGTCAAGCACTGCTGATTTTGAAGTGGGCCATTACGAAATCAACAAATCCTGCACAAGCTCAAATGGTTATGTAAGAGGAATACTGCTTAGCTGTAGCTTAAAATTAATTTGACAATATCCTGACAGAACTTTCATCCTTTGAAAGAGTTCTCCGATGCCCCCTCGTCCTGAATTGAGTCTAAAAGAGGGCACACTTTACTTTCATGTTACTCAGTGGCAATGCACTTCAAAAAATACTCAACATAAAAAGAGTGCTTTAAAAGCTCTTAATTAAGCGTGACACAAAACTAAAAGAACAGTCTCTAATCCCAAATCTGTTCTGATGAAGAAAAACTCATCTACATCTTGAATGGCCCGAAGAAAAGTACATTTTCAGCAAATATTCAATTTGGGTGAACTATTCCCTTAAATGTTTAAATGTACAGTGTTTGCATTCAAAATATATGAAAGTTTTACATATGTGACCCTGGACCACAAAACCAGTCATAAGGGTAAATTTTTCGAAATTGAGATTTATATATCATCTGAAAGATGAATAAATAAGCTTTTCATTGGTGTATGGTTTGTTAGGATAGGACAATATTTGGCCTATAACTATTTGTGACCCTGGAGCACAAAAGCAGTCTTAAGTCGCTGGGGTATATTTGAAGCAATGGCCAAAAATATATTTTATGGGTCAAAATTATTGATTTTTTTTAATGCCAAAAAATCATTAGGATATGAACTGAAGTAAAGATCATGTTCCATGAAGATATTTTGTAAATTTCCTGCTGTAAATATATTAAAACTTATTTTTTTATTAGTAATATGCATTGCTAAGAACTTCATTTGGACAACTTTAAAGGTGATTTTCTCAATATTTTTTTTTTTTTGCACCCTCAGATTCCAGATTTTCATATAGTTGTATCTCGACCAAATATTGTCCTATCCTAACAAACCATACATCCATGGAAAGCTTATTTATTCAGCTTTCAGATGATGTATAAATCTCAATTTAGAAAAACTGACCCTTATGACTGGCGTTGTGGTCCAGGGTCACATTTGAAAATCTGGAATCTGAGGGTGCAAAAAAATCAAAATACTGAGAAAGTCCCCGTTAAAGTTCTTAGCAATGCATATTACTAATAAAAAAATAAGTTTTGATGTATTTATGGTAGGAAATTTACAAAATATCTTCATGGAACATGATCTTTACTTCATATCCTAATGATTTTTGGCATAAAAGAAAAATCGATAACTTTGACCCATAAAATGTATTGTTGGCTATTGCTACAAATATACCCCATTTGCAACTGGAGGAAAAGAAAAATAAACTTTTTATTATTTTCAAAAATCATGTTTGTATTATGTTATCATGTTTTTATTGTGTTAGTTATCTAGTATTATTTTGTTTGTCATTTTTTACATAATCAAAATGACCCAACTGCAGTTTGATTGAGATTAACTGGAATGCACAATGAAAAAACATGATTTTTGAAAATTTAAAAAAAATGGAGTTGTCTGCTTTTGCAAATGAACTCTTCATATGTTGGTATTATTTCAGCCAAAAACTTCTTAAAAACACAATATCAGTCAAGTACTAATATTTCTTATGTCTTTACCCTTTTTTTTGCATTTGTTGTAGTGTTGAGTACCTTTTTAATGAGCTTATCCTCAAAGCTGTTCATCACATGTTGGTCCATGGCTCGCCTCTCATTTATTCTCTCAATAAGATCCTGTGCTTTCTTTCCAATCTCATCTATTCGTGAACTTGTGGGAGTCAACACGGCAGCTTCTTCCATAGTACCGTTGCCCGGCGAACTTCTAGTCGAGGTTTTTGAAACTCCGATACCCGAGTCCTCACTGTTACGGGGTGAAAAAATGGGTAAACTGTCTGTAAACATAATTAACAATAGCAAGCAAGCAAGAACAAGTTTTCCGTTACTGGCTCACCTTTGTTGCTCATTGCTGTCATCCAGACTAACAAACGACAGAGTTTCACCTGTTGAGTTAAAACCATCATCTGGCACCTGAATGGAAAGGAAATTCACTTTAGCAGCAATACTAGACCATTATCAGATATTTGACAATTTTAGTGTAAAATCATATGTACCTTTGCTGATGAGTGGTGATGACCAGCTTTGGGAGTTGACTGCAAGGCCATAGAGCCTGAATTTCCAAAGAAGTGCTGTGCCATAGCCTGCAAAACATAATATATGACACTTATTTAAACATTAACATGACAGATACAAGTACATGTATACGTTAACATGATAATTAACCTGCGGCATCATTCAAAACCTAACGTTACAGTCATTTTAACATAATGCGGTGATTTCATGATTATACTTTGAGCTCCAAAGTACGTCAAAGAATACAATGATACTATTATCGTACATGTAATTCATATGGTACCTAAATGATGCAGAATTTCACGACAAATATTAGAAGTCAAACTTGTACGCTTCGCGTTCATATTAGCATGTTCAATTCTTATATTGTAACTAGCTCGTTGCTTAGCAAATCTGAATTACGCAAACTTACTCTCTTTAATGTGTCACCGTCGAGTAATGTGTCTCTGGGGTTCTTCTAAACCGTAATAGTAACAAAGTAACAAACGAGTGGCAATTCTGTTCACTTTTATCCGAGTTGAATTATTTATTTAGAGGATTAAAAAAAAAAAGTAAAAAAACCTAATCTATGTGTGTGTATGCACAATCTATGTATGTCCAATAATACACGGTATTTTTGTGAGTGTTGTGTTATAAGACCAACAGAGTTTCTTAAAATCCTCCATCAGTTTGCAATCCAATAACAGTGAGTTTTATAGGGAGACCTGCCCTCATAGTTTGCACTACTGTCTCAGGTCAGCATCTGAGGAGCAACCATTAATCCGTAAATGGAAACACATTCAGGCCTGGCCTCGCTGGCTCAGAACATAATGGACTGTAATAATGAGATGAATGAGTGAGTATCAGAGGACACAGATAATCTCTGCTGTTGCTGAGCCAGCTGGGACAACCAGGAGCAAAGTACAAACATTTGCACAATGATAAAAAAAAGAGAGAAAAGGCTATTGTTCAACCTTTATGTATATGAGTTTGTTTCTTCCTCAGAACAGATTTGGAGAAATGTAGCATTACATCAGTTGCTCAGCAATGGACGCTCTGCAGTGAATGGGTGCCGTCAGAATGAGAGTCCAAACAGCTGATAAAAACCATCACAATAATCCACACCACTCCAGTCCAGCAATGATGTTAAATCAGTTATGTTAAAAGCTGTGTGTTTGTAAGAAATCAATCAAACCACTGCTTCCACCTTAAAAAAAAACAAAAAGTCCTTTATTCATAATGTTGTACTCTTCTGTGAAAAAAGCTGCCTCGTCTGAATCAGGAGAGAAATATACCAGTTTTATTTACAAGCAAAAACCAGTCCAAAACAGAGCTGAACAAATATGTCAGTGGACTTTGATGTGAGAGGGCAATGTTATAATGAGAGGAAGCGTTATTATGGACGTTAATAGAGGGACTGGAGAGGTGTGGATTATTGTGATGTTTTTATCAGCTGTTCGGACTCTCATACTGACGGCACCCATTCACTGCAGAGGGTCAATCACTGAAGAAACAAACTCATATACATCTTGGATGGCTTGAGGGTGAGTCAATTTTCAGCGTTTTTGAAAAACGATATTTTTAATGTTAGTTAATAAAAATACAATTGTTCATTGTTCGTTCATGTTAGTTGAGTGCTTTAACTAATGTTAAGAGATACAGCTTTTGATTTTAATATTGTAGAAATTAATAAATGCTTTAGAAGTATTGTTTATTGCTATTTCATGTTAACTTTCACATCATTTCATGTTTTCACGTTTATTGTTTTTTCCTCTCATGTTTTGGTTGTTTCATGAGCGTATTATCACATAATTTCCAGGACACTGACTTCTAGCAGGGACGCAAAAAAAAAAATTAATTGGGTGGACAAATGTTCAAAGTCAAACCAGGTGCCAGATTTCATTTAAAAGCTCATCCAAAAATAGAAAACAGTGAGGGACACAGAGAAGAGAACAGGATGTTGTGAAAGCATGATGTCAATCTACTGATGATTAGAGAGGCAGTATCTGATATAAACCCATGTGCTGACACATTATCACAGAAAGATCATATTCATCAGCACTAAATATCATGAATGCTCGGGTTTTGTTCACCTCAAAACAGGCACAATTCCTGAGAAGAAAACAGAGGAGAGTCTGGGGCTAGTTGTCCCAGGACTGTAGACAAAACTTCAAGATGTGTGTTAAATGCATTCACAAATAAAAATGAGAAATGATAAGTATATAGAAATTTGCTCAAACCTCCCCAAGTGAAATGTGTGACAACTTGCCCCGATGTCAAGAACCACCACACACATTGTCACATACAATAAGTCCACATAAAAATAAAAAAAAACGTTGCAGTGCATGCAATAACATATTTTGTTGCTTGATCTATGAGAGCTGTATAATATTACTGGCCTTGAGTTTTTTTCTTTTCTGAGATTGATATTTATATTTGCCCATAAAAATATGCACTAAATTGCATATTTTTGCTCAGTTTGGGCCTCTGAATAAAATTGAGGGTTTTCCTCAAAGTATGAGCTCCATATTCCCATATGAACCATTAAAACAATGTATCAAATATGATACGCCAAAAAAATTATATATATATATATATATATTCATCTCCCATAAGCACTCTTGCGCAATTATTCTTATGATTCTTATTGCAGGGGTCAAAATGAAATAAAAAGCCTTTCATGTAGTCCAACACAACAACTAACACGGGCGGCTCATGGTCTTCTGTCAAGCACTGCTGATTTTGAAGTGGGCCATTACGAAATCAACAAATCCTGCACAAGCTCAAATGGTTATGTAAGAGGAATACTGCTTAGCTGTAGCTTAAAATTAATTTGACAATATCCTGACAGAACTTTCATCCTTTGAAAGAGTTCTCCGATGCCCCCTCGTCCTGAATTGAGTCTAAAAGAGGGCACACTTTACTTTCATGTTACTCAGTGGCAATGCACTTCAAAAAATACTCAACATAAAAAGAGTGCTTTAAAAGCTCTTAATTAAGCGTGACACAAAACTAAAAGAACAGTCTCTAATCTTCATTGTCTTTTTACAACCAAAAACTCCACAAGCATAATAAGCATCCAAACAAAGATCCAACTAAAAGTTTACATGAAGAGCAAAACTCAGACAGGAGATACTAGACCTTTCTGCCAGTTTTATGGTGAAATGCGTTTTGGTTAACTGTAAAAAAAATAGCTTGCTTCAAATATGTATTGTAAACATCCATACCAAGTTTTCAGGTTAATTTATGTCCTTTATCAATTGACTATCATCCTGTAAATCTGCAGAACAATAATAGTAGCCTACCACTAATCTCATACAAGCGTTGCTCTGTCAATGTGAAATGCTATTTAAGCTTCGGTATGAAAGTCCTGCTTTATGTTTTTTTTTAAGAAAGGTTCGGTGTGTCTTACTTACTCTACTGGGTCTTTACAAACAGTAAAGTTGGAAATTTCCCCCAAAATAAAACTGGTTAGTAGTCAAATTGAGTCTTTTCATCTGCTAAATAAATCGCTAGTAACAGAAGTCGGGTTCGCCTGAAGTGGTAACCATAGCAACATAGCAACTTGGCCAAAGCAACGTGCTACGATTCAATGCATGAACTAAATCAAAAATAGTTTAATATATAATAATTGTTTCATGACATGTCGGACTGGACTGATCATGTCACGCACAATGATTTATTTTCGCCCAAAACAAAGTCAAGATTAGTCTGATAAACTGGAATTAACAGGTGTCTATAATGAGAAAACAGGTCTTTTCGGGGGGATCACCGTGTTCGCGGAATCCCCGACTTAATTAAGCGAATTAAAGGACTTGGGACGCGGCCAACGGCGGCATTATCAACTTCTTGGAGGCGGGGTGAAAGGAAACCATCTACCTCTGTCCAGTGATTCAAACCGGGCGGAAAATGGGCGGTCTTGGAAATGTACTCCGGGCTGATTGATAACGTTAACCGAGACAGTGAGAGGCTTTAGCACCACGGACAGCGCACAGACGCGCATGCGCAACACGCTTCTGTGGAGCTTGTTGGACTTGTATGAAGACGGAGTACAGGCTCTGTACACTCTCAGAAACGAAAAGCTACAGGCATTGAAGAATAAACTGATTAACTGAAACGCAACTTCAACGATGAAGGTGAGGATACAAGTTTGAATGTTTAAATTAAAAACTTCAGGAATAAACAGAACAATATATACATGCACTGTCTTTTTAAAATATGTTCAAATTATCTCACTTTTCAAGATTATTATAAAGCGAGGAGTTTTTCATCAGAAACCAAAGCAACTTTCAACGGCGACAAGTTCGTGAAAGAGAGGTCAAACACACTCGCTATTTTTGGACGAAGTAAAGGCTGGTGATGAATTCTCTCAACGTAACAAGTTTGAACTTTACTGATAAGACTGGACATGCTTTTCAATACTCCTTTCCGAACGAGGACCCGATGTTCAAAGACTACAAGCCAGTGACCCGCGACCTCATTCCCTTGCCAAAGGGGGTTTTGTACCTGTTAATGGCCGCGCTGGTGATCGTCGCGGTCGCCTATGCCATAGTGGGACATCTGATCAAAGACCTCGCAAATGATATAGTAGGTAAGATATCTCAAAAACTCACAGTAACTTGTGGTTAACCTGTTAGCTGTTCCAGTTTATTTTGTACAACGGTAAAGCTTGGGAAAATACCATGGTAGTCTAAAGCAGAAAGACGGAAGGTAAGGTGAAGCTTGGCCACCTTATATGATTCTTTACTGACAGTGTACGATGGGCCAAGACCAAAGAAAACATACATGGACAAGAGTCGTGCACCAGAAAAAGACTTTGTGCATGTTCGCTTCATGCAAATGTGACTTTTCAAAACAGATTATACTGTGCTAACTGATATTATGAATCTGATGTCATGACAACACGGTTTTATCCAAAGTGACTTCCACTGCACACACACATATATATATATATATATATATACACACACACACACACACGTTTAATCATTCGCATTCCCTGGGAATCAAACCTATAACCATGGCATCACTAGAACTTCATTGGAAGCCTCTTCTGTTTTATTTTCCAAAGTTTTTGGACTCTGAAAGGTCACTTGGAAATATATACTGTATGATGGACTGCTTGAGTCATATTACCTTTTCCTGTTGTGTAAGACGATTTATGGAAGCTCTGTTATGAGCACTGGTGAACATCATTTCAACTCATCCCCAAAAGGAGGATTAATGTGACAGAACTTGAGCTCAGAATGACTCTGCATTATATGTTCAGTTGGTATTAATGACATAACTCACGTCTAGACTTTCCATGCCAGCGCAAATAAACCCAAAATTCCTCCTCGGTGTCGGATGGTCTCAAAGGAGCGTCTCTTTACGGGAGCCAGTCTCTTGGAAATCAGAGATGAGCGGGGCGAAGGATAAAAAGGGATATTTGGACGAGGCCCAAAGCAACATAAACTCAGCAAATGCCCTTGAAAGGGTCGAGAAACTTGTTGGATGGTTGATATAATGTTTGATTCATCCGAGTTTGAATGCTGGATCTAGATGTCAAGCTCACATTGAATCTTTGGATTCACCATAGTAAAAATGCACTAAAATCTTTCAATATTTTTGTTAATTTGCATTTTGGAGACCAAATAGGGTGGCTAATTATGACTTCCAAACTTATAAACAGGAACTTCCAAGGAGGACATGAGCACACCAATATTTTTCCAACAGGGAATTTTTTTTAATTTTATTTTTTTAAGAGTTAGAAACCAAGAAACAACTAATCAGCTACAAGGTGAAACAAAACATTACAAATTTTGATTTGAATCCGAAAATATTTTGATTATTTAAATGTTGACTGATTGTCTATAACTGCAAGGCTATGAAGAAATTCTTTGTTGAACGTGTTAAAGTTTTATATCGCTTCTGCAAATTATTTCTGTCATTTCACAGAGCCTTACAGACTACCAGAGGAAGAAGAAAAAAAAAAAGGCAAATAAATCTGATAAAAATGACAATTTTTAAAATTTTCATGCAGTTCTTTAAAGAAGCCGTTTCACTCGGATATACACCACAATGGGAAAGAAAACAACTACTAATTTCCTTTTCATGTCGACTTCAATATTAATACTTTCACTACTTAATCGAATAGTTTTGCTTCTAAAATTAGGTTATTGCATTACCACCTATTTTTTTATAATTTGTCTTTTATTAGTTATTCTATACCCACAAAACAGCAGGCTGTAAAAGACTTAATGTTTTAGTGCTGTCAAACGATTAATCGCGATTAATCGCATTCACAATACAAGTTTTTGTTTCCATAATATATGTGTGTGTACGGTGTAGATTTATTATGTATATATAAATACACACACATGCATGTACATATTTACGAAATATTATGTTTATATATTAAATATATTTATAAATTATATGAATATACATATATGCATGAAAATACATGTAAATATTTAAAAATATATATACTGTGTGTGTGTATATTTATATATACACATAACAAATATACACAGTATGCACATATTATGTAAACAAAAACTTTTATTTTGGATGCGATTAATCGCGATTAATCGTTTGACAGCAGTAGTTTTTATCTTTAGCAATATAAACGTAGCACATTACATACACGTATGACTTCGTACGGAGACTTTTACCTTCATGATAGCTGAACACCTCCATACTTGGCTCGGTGTAGGGGTTGTACGCAGGCTTGAAGCGCAATTTTGTGATTCCTGAAGGAAAACATTTCAAAATCATGGTCAATGAACTTTGGGATGTCTAAAAGTCAGACAGCGAGCAATTTACCAGGTTTATTAATAAATTGATGAACATTCAGGATTCTTCCTTCGCTGTAAATGGATAATTATACAAATAATGAGGATTTAAAAAAAAAAGTAGAATCTCACACACACTCATGTATCTTGTTATTAAAAAGCAAGGCGTGTAGTACCTAGTTTGGTAAAGAACTGGTGCAGGATGCCCATGAGGTTTCCCAGCGTAAGGCCATAGTCGGCCACCACTCCCTCGATCTGGTGAAACTCCGCCAGGTGAGTAGCGTCCAGAGATTCATTACGGAAAACTCTATCGATGGAAAAGTACTTCACGGGTGTGAACTTCTCCTGAAAGATTATACCACAGAGACGAGTGAGATCTGAGCTAAAGAGCGTTGAAACGAGCAGTGAGCCTGTGTGTGTGTGTGTGTGTGTGTGTGTGTGTGTTCACCTGCTGTGCGAGTTTATACAGCATGCGAGCGCTGACCGCTGTGGTGTGTGTTCGCAGGAGGTTCTTCTGGGCTTCTTCAATCTTCCAGTCATATTTGTATCTTAAAATTTATTTGAGATGTTAAAATTACATTTATCTACAAATATAAAGTACTGTTCAAAAGTTTGAGTTTGTTTTTTTTTTTTAAACCAAGGCTGCATTTATTTAATCAAAAATACAGTACGAACAGTAGTATTATGAAATATTATTAGAATTTAAAAGAACTGTTTTCTATTTTAATGCATTTTAAAATGTAATTTATTCCAGCATCATTACTCCAGTCTTTAGTGTCACATGATCCTTTAGAAAGCATTCTAATATGATGATTTGCTGCTCGAGAAAACATTTATTATTATTATCAATGTTGAAAACAGTTGTGCTGCTTAAAGTCTTTGTGGAAACTGTTATAGATTAAAAAAAAAAAATTCAGGATTTCTTTGATGAATAGAAAGGGCAAAATAACAGTATTTATCTGAGATAGAAACGTTTTATACCAATTGTCTTTACTGTCACTTTTGATCATTTTAATGCAACCTTGCGGACTAATTTAAAAACAAATAGCATACATAGAATATAATGTGGATCATCTTACCCCTGTGATCCGTAACCTCCTTCAGAATGAACCTGCTTCACTCTCTCCAAATAGTCCTGAGGAAACTCGTGAGCAAGGGCTGGGTCTGTGAAATACACAAAATATCGTTTGAAAAATATGCTTTGAATGTATGTGGTACAAGCTCCTGCAGAATGAGTGAAAGCACAGAGGTGGATATTCCTCACCCGAGATGAAGAAGGTGTCATGCTGGTCTCTAGCTGGGTGCTGCTGGGGCTGGAACAGAGAATCGAAGTTCCAGAAGGAGCTCTCGATGAAGTTGTTGGTGGGCATTTCTGTGAATCTGTGAATGAGAGACCTAATACTTAGGAATATGCTTGCAAAGTAACGTTCTAAGATTAAAACATTGTTATGGAGTCAAATGTTTTGTATGAAGGCATAATTGATATACAGTGGCATGCGAAAGTTTGGGTACCCCTGGTGGAAATTTATGTTAATGTGAACAGTTAAGCAAGTGGAAGATGAAATGATCTCCAAAAGGCATAAAGTTAAACATGAAACACTCTTTTGCGATATTTTAAAGGCATAGTTCACCTAAAAATTACAATTCTGTCATTAATTACTCATCATTCTTCTGCCATTTTAGAGAGCATCACAAAATATACGCACGCTTTCCTCTAAAGGTAAACAAGGCTGTTTACGCAGATTACGTTCATGCGCCCGCTTTCCTCCCGAACGTAAACAGCGGTGATTATGTCGAATACGTTCTTGGGTACTCTCCAAAATGGCGGAAGACGTAACTCGGGGGAGAAGAATTGTTAAATAAATTCTTATTTTTATTATATTGCAGTCAGTGGCACGGGGAACATTTCACGGGCAGAGGGAACAATGGATTACAACAAATTCTGGAAGCATACATAACACTATCTGTAAAAAAGCTGAAGTTGAAAAGAGGATGGGGTGCTACTAGGTACTAACTATGCAGGGGGCCCAAACTTTTGCTGCGGGCCATTTTTCTTTTCTGTTATTTTGAAAATGTAAAAGATGAAAATAAAAAATATATTTTGTTTAAAATATAAAGGGAATGTGTCATCTGTAACTTTATGCCTTATGGAGATCATCTTCCACTTGCTTAACTGTTCACATTAACAGAAATGTTGACCAGGGGTGCCCAAACTTTCGCATGCCGCTGTAACTATGGTAGTCACACATACTTCAAATCAGTATGATTGCAATTGTCATATTGATATAATAAAATATGAAGACAAAATATTAGATTTTAGACACCACATTGTAAACATTTTCTGGTTCTGGTTTATTTTATCAATGAAAAGTTTCAAAAGAAACCACAGCAGACCCGTTTTGCATCTTTGAGCAACACAGTGCGGTTCTTCATTGCTGAATGAATCAGTTTTGAACGAATCACTTTAATGAATGATTCAATAGCCCAATGACTCATCCGTTTGAACAAATCATTCAAATGAGTGACTCAAATCATTGACAGTGACTTGCCGCCACCTACTGGATGTTTTAGATTCATTTAAAGTGCCTTTCCATCTAAAAATACAAATATATAAATAGAAAAATCAAATACTTATTAAAAACAATAATTCATTTAAAAACTATTTTATTTATTCAAAAATTTATTTATTCATTAAAAAAAAATCACAGTATTTGTAAATTGCATTCAAGCCAACTCTGAGCAGTCTATGAAAATACATCTAAATGCCATTTCAGACGCAGCTTCTGTGCCACTTCTGCAGTGCCAAGATGGATTTTGTTGATACTGATTTCCTTTGATCTGAATTTACTGCTTAAATGTAAGAATTTGACAAAAAGGGTGATGTGTACATCTAATAAGGTTTAAAAAAGTCATACAGGTAAAAAATCTCTGGGAAATCAGATTTAAGAGGCAAATAATGCCTCATAATGGATAGTGGAAGTTATTTTCTGTCACTACAGTGAAGTACCCATCGCACAGAATATGAATACTAAAAGCTTGGGGAGTCAGCGGTCCATAAAAGGCCTAAACCAGAAAAAAGATACCAGCACAAAAACACACTTGGCACAATATTGTCTAATTATAATTATCGACAATGTTTAGGTTAAGGACACGCTTTAAAATTTTTCACTCAAATTTTTTACTGCTCAACAAAAACACTAACCAAGCATATGTGAAATCATTTTGCCCAAAATATGTCCACACAATAAATCTGACAACTGGTGGTTTATCAGCTGAGGCAGAAGAGTGTTATGCAAAGGTAAAGGACTGACCCCATCTCCAGGAAGATCTGCCTGAACTGCGTCCGGACCTTCATGAGCGGGTGCAGGTGACCGCAGTCTGGAGCGACACCCATCGCCTCGAAATTATACGGCTTGAACTTCTTCTCCTTCCAGCTTCCACTGAAACATTATGAAGCGTTTTATTCAACACAACTGAAAACACAAGTCATGCAACTTACAAATACACAAAGAATCAAAATTGTGCTGTTTTTAAGTTGTTAATAACTTAGCACAAGTCAGAAGTAGTAGGAAAATCTTGTGTTTCAGAACTGCATCTTTGCAACATGATGTTGTGTAATACATTTAGGTCCTCTACAATTTTTACATCCTTTGAGAAAATGATTAGTCTCACCTGGCGATCATCTCTGGAGTGAGTTCTGTCTCTTGTTTGTTGATGGTGGTACTGAAGCTGCTGCCTTTAGTGATCCGGTATGACTTAACCGTCCTGAAATTAAACATTCACACATTAACAAATTAGGAATACATTATATAGTTTTCCCATAAAAAAAAAAAAACTGGGATGAAAAAGTGGGCAACTGGGATGAGATTGTTATTGAACTGTAGCGCCTCCTACTGCTCATGTAGCATTAAATGAACAACTTCAAGTTCAAGCCAAAAACTCGACACTCTCTCTTACACTTCTGATAGCAGTTTACGTTTCTTGAGTTCATTCTTCTCTTTGTCCTTTAGTTTTGCCGACAGTCCCTTCTGCACCAGCTGTAGTTTGTCCCTTACTGTATCCTCAATAGTTTCCACCTGAAACACACACACTACATTAATAACACATTCACTGGGAGATTCAGGCTTAATTCTTTATGTGCGCAGCATGTAACTCACGGTTTTAAAGACTCTTGGTCCTCCCTCATGAGCTTTATCCAGACGGATCCATTTGTTGGACATGGCTTTGCTGAAACCAACCTTCCCGCTCGGCATTTTCTAAAAGAATCAGAAGGTACATGAGATATCAGATGCAAAACACACACATATACATATATATATATGTATATGTATATTTCGCATAATATATGCATACTCCCATGATATAGATTATGTCCAATTGTACTTTACAAATATACTTTAATAACAAAATTTAAATAACATTGTTTTTCCACAGTAAAAAATAGCTTTTTTTTAAAATTGACAATGTTTAAATAAACTTGGCAGAAAATACTTTCTGTTTTCATGAGATTCATCCTAGCGGCACTCATTATAGTCAAAATACATGTTTTCTCCAGTAGTATAGACTATAGACGACTCTTTCATCTCTCACCATGAGTTCATTCTGTGGCAGACCCTTGTCTGGGATGGCGTTGAACACTCGGGATTCATGACTGCCCTGCTCCGCAATCTCACAGCCCTCTCCTGTCAGCTCCCAGTGTTTGGAGGACTTCTGCTCCGCCGAGATCACCTGAGAACGGGATTCAAACAGGTTAAGACGGAGAAACAATCACGTTTCTATTACAAAGCAGCATATATACTGATACTAACAAGGGTCAAGAAAAACAGGAATGTTCTGCTAATGTACAATAATATGCTACAAAATACAGGCCCTCTAAAAGAGTTGCGACGTGCTTAATGGCATTTAACCGTAATATATGACAAAAGATAGATAGATAGATAGATAGATAGATAGATAGATAGATAGATAGACAGACAGACAGACAGACAGAGACACAAACAGATGAATAATATAGACAGACAGACAGACAGTCAGACAGACAGACAGACAGACAGACATATAGAGAGTCACACAACAGATGAATAATATAGACAGACAGACAGACAGTCAGACAGACAGACAGACAGACAGACATATAGAGAGTCACACAACAGATGAATAATATAGACAGACAGACAGACAGACAGACAGACAGATAGATAGATGATAGATAGATAGATAGATAGATAGATAGATAGATAGATAGTCACACAAACAGACGAATAATACAGACAGACAGAGATAGATAGACAGACAGACAGACAGACAGACAGACAGACAGACAGACAGACAGAGATAGATAGATAGACAGACAGACAGAGATAGATAGATAGATAGACAGACAAACAGACACAAACAGATGAATAATATAGACAGACAGACAGACAGAGATAGATAGACAGACAGACAGACAGACAGAGACACAGACAGATAGATAGATAGATAGATAGATAGATAGATAGATAGATAGATAGATAGACAGACATATAGAGAGCCATACAACAGATGAATAATATAGACAGACAGACAGACAGACAGATAGATAGATGATAGATAGATAGATAGTCACACAAACAGACGAATAATACAGACAGACAGACAGAGATAGATAGATGGACAGATAGATAGATAGACAGACAGACAGACAAACAAACAGACAGATAGACAGACAGACATATAGAGAGTCACACAACAGATGAATAATATAGACAGACAGACAGAGACAGACAGACAGACATAGATAGATACAGAGACACAAACAGATGAATAATATAGACAGACAGACAGACAGA
>NW_015505572.1:820457-821931 GCF_001515645.1 Sinocyclocheilus grahami
AGATAGATAGATAGATAGATAGATAGATAGATAGATAGATAGATAGACAGACAGACAAACAGATGAATAATATAGACAGACAGACAGACAGACAGAGATAGATAGATATAGACAGACAGACAGACAGATGAATAATATAGACAGACAGACAGACAGACAGACAGACAGATAGATAGATAGATAGATAGATAGATAGATAGATAGATAGATAGATAGACAGACAGACACACAAAAGAATAATATAGACAGACAGACAGACAGACAGACAGACAGATAGATAGATAGATAGATAGATAGATAGATAGATAGATAGATAGATAGACAGACAGACACACAAACAGATGAATAATATAGACAGACAGACAGACAGACAGACAGATAGATAGATAGATAGACAGACAGACAGACAGAGACACAAACAGATGAATAATATAGACAGACAGACAGAGAGAGAGAGACACACAGAGATAGATAGACAGACAGACAGACAGAGACACAAACAGATGAATAATATAGACAGACAGACAGACAGATAGATAGATAGATGGATAGCTGGACAGATAGATAGATAGACAGACAGACAGACAGACACAGATATCCTAACTATGTTTCGCTTATATCAACAGTTATTTTAACAGGTCTGTAAGATGACTTCTTTGTAATGCGCTGATCCGCATGATTTCAGTGATGAACACAGATCATGGGGATCGGATGTGTCCGGCTGGTTTGCGCCGCTGTTGCATCAGTCAGAGCGGGCTCACCTCTCCCAGCGCCTGCAGGCTCTTCACCGCGCCGACGATCAGCTGATGATCCACCCCGAGATCCGCCGCCACATCCTGGCTCTCGATGCCGCCGTCCACCTTCTCCAGCAGCCGTAAGAGTGCTTCTAAAAGCCCGGTGTCAGCCATGCTGGAGTCGCCTTGCGCTCGGATGGGGAGACGGACATGACGTCACGTCAGCCGTAAGCGCCGTTACAAAAACGCGGCTCATTATATTACCGTAAACCAGGAAGAGCGGCTCTATATTTATTATTAAACTTTGAAACATTTATGTTGCTGTCGTTACCGGAGTTTTCAATAAGGAGTCCGCAAACATTCATTACAAATATTCTGAACATTTAGAGCGGCTCTGTATTACCAACGTTACACCATTAAACACAAAATATTTGTATATGCATTATTATTACTATTACCGGCGTTTTCAATTGTGGCGTCCACAAACATGTATTAGAAAAAAATGTTTATATGCATTTAGAGCGGCTCTCTATTACACTTTTTAACAAATCATTAAGTTTTCAATAGCCAGTTTCACAAACCTTTTTTATTTGAAAATCTGTATATTTAAGCGGATCTATATTCATTACACCTTCAAACATAAAAGATTAGCATTATTATTATTAGCACCAGCGTTTTCAATCGCATTCACATTTGTTTATAAAACAAAACACTTTTTACACCTTAATGCATTTTCAGGT
>NW_015505572.1:821941-829912 GCF_001515645.1 Sinocyclocheilus grahami
ATATATATATATATATATATATATATATATATATATTATTAAAAACAAAGGTATATTTCGCATAATATATGCATACTCCCATGATATAGATTATGTCCAATTGTACTTTACAAATATACTTTAATAAACATTTAAATAACATTGTTTTTCCACAGTAAAAAATAGCTTTTTTAAATAATTGATAATGTTTAAATAAACTTGGCAGAAAATACTTTCTGTTTTCATGAGATTCATCCTAGCGGCACTCATTATAGTCAAAATACATGTTTTCTCCAGTAGTATACACTATAGACGACTCTTTCATCTCTCACCATGAGTTCATTCTGCGGCAGACCCTTGTCTGGGATGGCGTTGAACACTCGGGCTTCATGACTGCCCTGCTCCGCAATCTCACAGCCCTCTCCTGTCAGCTCCCAGTGTTTGGAGGACTTCTGCTCCGCCGAGATCACCTGAGAACGGGATTCAAACAGGTTAAGACGGAGAAACAATCACGTTTCTATTACAAAGCAGCATATATACTGATACTAACAAGGGTCAAGAAAAACAGGAATGTTCTGCTAATGTACAATAATATGCTACAAAATACAGGCCCTCTAAAAGAGTTGCGACGTGCTTAATGGCATTTAACCGTAATATATGACAAAGAATAGATAGATAGATAGATAGATAGACATATAGAGAGTCACACAAACAGACGAATAATATAGACAGACAGACAGACAGAGATAGATGACAGACAGACAGACAGAGATAGATAGATAGATAGATGGACAGATAGATAGATAGATAGACAGACAGACAGAGACACAAACAGATGAATAATATAGACAGAGAGACAGACAGACAGATAGATAGATAGATAGATAGATAGATAGATAGATAGATAGATAGATAGACAGACAGATAGACAGACATATAGAGAGCCATACAACAAATGAATAATATAGACAGACATATAGAGTCACACAACAGATGAATAATATAGACAGACAGACAGATAGATAGATAGATAGACAGACATATAGAGAGTCACACAAACAGACGAATAATACAGAGACAGACAGACAGAGATAGATAGACAGATAGATGGACAGATAGATAGATAGATAGACAGACAGACAGACACACAAACAGATGAATAATATAGACAAACAGACAGATAGTCACACAACAGATGAATAATATAGACAGACAGACAGACAGACAGACAGAGATAGATAGATAGACAGACAGACAGAGATAGATAGATAGATAGACAGACAAACAGACACAAACAGATGAATAATATAGACAGACAGACAGACAAACAGACAGATAGAGTCACACAACAGATGAATAATATAGACCGACAGAGAGACAGACAGACAGAGATAGATAGACAGACGGACAGACAGACAGAGATAGATAGACAGACGGACAGACAGACAGAGATAGATAGACAGACGGACAGACAGACAGAGATAGATAGACAGACGGACAGACAGACAGAGATAGATAGACAGACGGACAGACAGACAGAGATAGATAGACAGACGGACAGACAGACAGAGATAGATAGACAGACGGACAGACAGACAGAGATAGATAGACAGACGGACAGACAGACAGAGATAGATAGACAGACGGACAGACAGACAGAGATAGATAGACAGACAGACAGAGATAGATAGATAGACAGACAGAGATAGATAGATAGACAGATAGATAGACAGATAGACAGACAGACAGAGATAGATAGACAGATAGATGGACAGATAGATAGATAGACAGACAGACACACAAACAGATGAATAATATAGACAGACAGACAAACAGACAGATAGTCACACAACAGATGAATAATATAGACAGACAGACAGAGAGACAGACAGAGATAGATAGATAGACAGATAGATAGATAGACAGACAGACAGACAGACAGACAGACACACAAACAGATGAATAATATAGACAGACAGATAGACAGACACAGACAGACAGATAGATAGATAGATAGATAGATAGATATAGATAGACAGACAGACAGACAGACAGACACAGATATCCTAACTATGTTTCGCTTATATCAAGTTATTTTAACAGGTCTGTAAGATGACTTCTTTGTAATGCGCTGATCCGCATGATTTCAGTGATGAACACAGATCATGGGGATCGGATGTGTCCGGTTGGTTTGCGCCGCTGTTGCATCAGTCAGAGCGGGCTCACCTCTCCCAGCGCCTGCAGGCTCTTCACCGCGCCGACGATCAGCTGATGATCCACCCCGAGATCCGCCGCCACATCCTGGCTCTCGATGCCGCCGTCCACCTTCTCCAGCAGCCGTAAGAGTGCTTCTAAAAGCCCGGTGTCAGCCATGCTGGAGTCGCCTTGCGCTCGGATGGGGAGACGGACATGACGTCACGTCACGTCAGCCGTAAGCGCCGTAACAAAAACGCGGCGTAAACCAGGAAGAGCGGCTCTATATTTATTAAACTTTGAAACATTTATGTTGCTGTCGTTACCGGAGTTTTCAATAAGGAGTCCGCAAACATTCATTACAAATATTCTGAACATTTAGAGCGGCTCTGTATTACCAACGTTACACCATTAAACACAAAATATTTGAATATGCATTATTACTACTATTACCGGCGTTTTCAATTGTGGCGTCCACAGACATGTATTTATCAGAAAAAAATGTTTATATGTATTTAGAGCGGCTCTCTATTACACTTTTTAACAAATCATTAAGTTTTCAATAGCCAGTTTCACAAACCTTTTTTATTTGAAAATCTGTATATTTAAGCGGATCTATATTCATTACACCTTCAAACATAAAAGATTAGCATTATTATTAGCACCAGCGTTTTCAATCGCATTCACATTCATGGACTGGAGTGGATTATTGTGATGTTTTTATCAGCTGTTTGGACTCTCCTTCTGACGGCACCCATTCACTGCAGAGCATCCATTGCTGAGCAAGTGATGTAATGCTACATTTCTCCAAATCTGTTCTGATGAAGAAACTAACTAATCTATATCTTGGATGGCCTGAGGGTGAGTACATTTTCAGCTAGTCTTAATTTTTGGGTGAACGATTCCTTTAAAGGGGTCATATGATGCTGTATTTGGTGTAATGAAATGTGTTTATGCGGTTTGAAGTTCAAAAAACACATTTTCCACATACTGTACATTATTGTTTCTCCTCTATGCCCCGCCTTTCGATTTTTACAAAGCTCATCGGTCTGAAAAAGTGAGGTGTGCTCTGATTGGCCAGCTATCCAGTGCATTGTGATTGGCTGAATACCTCAAGCGTGTGACGGAAATGTTATGCCCCTCACCATACTGTGATGCCCTGTCCGGCCGGAGCGACGAGACAACATTAAAACCCATTATAAACGAGGCATTTGTTGCATCCAGTGGGGACATAATTACTTATTATAATGACTTATACTGTCTTTTTACGCGTTGCATTGCATAGCGCCGCGTAAACATAAAACTGTGTCTGCCTTTGTGATCGGAGAAATGACAAACAACAAGTGCTACTCTACACTGCCCACGTAGATATGTGGGGGCGCGTTAGAACGAGCCGTTTTAGGAGGGTGTGGCTGAATCTGAACTTTGATAAAGAATATCTCTTTGGTTTTGAGACTTTAGTCTTTGCAACTTTACAGATCTTCTTCATGCACCAAGAGCTTGTAACACTCCAAAGAGAAAGGAAAAATTGAAATCGCATCATATGACCCCTTTAAGACTCCCAAACTTGTAACTCGGACTGTTTTTCTCACCTTCATAGCTGTAGTCCTGTCCTCCGGTCACTTGTGAGGGATAAGCAGTGCTGTAGTTGAAGTTTCCACCTCCTCCTCCACCACCACCACCTTGAGCCTGGCCAAAGTTCTTCTTCTGTCCGAAGCCCTGGCCGTACTGACCGAAGGAACCCCCTTGGCCCACTCCGGATCCTTGAGGCTTGGTGTTTTGGTGCATGGGCGGCTTATTACCGGCCGGTTTTGGGGTTCCAGTGGGGGACGTGTAGCTGCCATCACTCTGGTAATACGAGCCGAAACCACCCGCCCCTGCAGCACCTCCAGAAGACAGGTTTGTGCCTGGACCTGATGATCCAGGACCTGAGGCCACCGGTCCATCATTAGACCCTCCGTTATTATAGAAATCTGAAGAGGAATAATACAGTAAAAGGTTAACAAATGGGCATTCAATTCTAACTCTATTCACACTATAAAACAGAATGCTTATACAGAATCAACATATTACTGGCTTTTAAGGAACAAACCTAAAAACTTTTTGCTGTACATTGAAACTTGATACAAAATATACATCAATTCAGGGTAATATTTAACGTAACACTACCAAAAATTAAATGTTATGGGGTATGATGTCTTGAAGTCTCAGTTCACACATTTCGACGCGAGTTACTGACCCAAGCTTCAATAAAACCACTATCTGCATTTTCTGGCTTTGAAATAGTAAAAGTGTCACACTACACTTTTGTCAATTTACTTCCATTTAAACACACGCGAATGCAAGAGAGCAGAAATGCAAGCTTTCGTTAAAATGTTTCGCATTTCGCTGCTCTACAAAGTTCGAGTTCGGACCTGCGAAATTAATCAAACAAGACGTGACCAATAGAAGATCAATACATCGTGGTTAAATTAAAAGAACACAAAGTGGAGTAGACTGTATATTTTTACATTTTGGATGCATTATACGTAGGCCTGTCGCGATAATTAAATAACCGCACCGCGATTATTGTGCTTTTTATATGAGACAAGGGGGAGTCATACACCAAAAGAAACAGAAGAGCACCAGTTTGCTTTTCATGCACTGTATAGCCTATACCAGACTCATTATTTCGCTCTTTTGCAACTAAATTTCTCAGCTGGTCGCACGAGCACATGATTTGGTCCCAATATTTATTTATATATTGTTTTGCGCTACAACATAGGATTATTCAATGCATGTTGATGAACTTTTATCATAGTTTATAGTTATATGGAAATGAAAGTGGTTAACATTCAACCCGTTCTTTATCATCAGTAGTATTATTTGTGATTTGAATTTTGTGAACGGGAGTTTCTCTTTTGCCGTGTTAAGCTTCGGATGCTTTCACTTTCGAATTCGCGATCTTGTTGTCACTTATTTGCTTACATACATCTACACACCTTTCTTTTTTTTTTAAGACTAAAACAAAAGATGGATTCATTGTTATTCTTAATTAAAAAGCACAACAACAATAAATCAGTAAGATACAGTGACAAACTAGCTTACAAAATGTTTAACAAAAACGAATAAGATGAGGCATGGCATACACCACATGCTGTATTATATACCGACTAATAAATTACAGAACGTTTAGCAAACACTGAGGAATCAAATAAATAAATAAGAGAGCCTCCATAGCGTAATGTGAGGTAAACGGCAAAGATACGTTTTTCAAAAATGAAAACAAAAAGAAAAAAGTAACACTAACGGTGACAGTGCTTGCTCTCGCTCCAAGATGATATATTCCCATTATAATACTTTTAAGTTTAAGGAAGGAATTATCACAAACAGAAAGTCTTTCTTTTTCTCATGATTTCTATCTTATATTCATGAATGTATTTTGCAAGAATACAAATAGTTAACAGAATAAACATGTTTAAATTGTATAATGTGCACCAAAGATTTTTTCTCAAGATATTGTTTTTGCTGCTAAATTATACAGTCAGCTAGTTTAATTTCATAGCTTATATATTTTTATTCAAATGTAGTTTTTCTCTGTAATGAGGAAGTGAGTATTTAGTGGATTGCGTTTAACAAAGGGTTTAAAAGAGTGACCATTAGTTCCACAAACACAGCATTGATATTCTGTAGTGGTGGAGAAAACAAAAACAAAAGTAGCGCTGGTGTTGGATCGGTATTGGCCAATTCTTAGAATTTGGAATACTTCATGTAATCTTACACTGCAAAATAATAACTCGAAAAGATTAAAAGATAACAATTATTTACTGAACCCTTAAATTAATCAATCATATAATGAAAGCCCTAAAACAGACAATTAATCGCAATAACCGTGACTATTTTTAGACAATTAATCGTCAGCCAAATTTGACAGCCCTAGTTATACGTTGAATTTATGTTTCTTCTTAAAAAAACAAAAACAAACAAAAGGTGCTATAGTTTGTCATATGACCGCTGCACTGTCTGTAACAATTTTGCATGCTGAAAATTTAGTGTGACCTCAGCTTAATACCAATTTAGTTTTCTAAAACATGTGACAGTGGTTACAAAAGCAATTGCAGTAATAAATACTGGCTTTGCATATCTGTATACAAAGATTTTTTTGGGATTGAATAGAAGAGGCCAAAAGCTCTTTGCAAAACACTAAAAGAGTTTACACACTGTTTTCAATCGTAATACTAGCTAAACAAAAAAAAATAAAAATACAAAAAAGACCCTAAACCTATGCAAATCTGTTTAATTAACAAAAAAACAAAAAAAAAAAACTACTACTAATAATAAAAGTTTACATAGATATCACAGGTTTGTAAATGAAATCAAATTTATTGCAAAATATGATGTGATTCACAAACATCAAATTTAAAAACAAAAATGCAGCAAATGTACCCCATTTGTTCAACAGTTCACAGAATTGATAACATTCTGATATTAAAAATCGGTGCCTACTCCTCTCACAAACCCAGTTTCTCACAATAAATGGCATTGACCACAATTAAAAAAGAAAACTAAATAAACAAAAACATGGCAATGTATGGAAGTGCCATAATTAAAAATCCATCGGGAGCATTATTCCAGGAAAAACAACTAAACTGTTGGCAAAAAATGGCTTATACAGTGACTTCAGAGTGAAGATGCAGTCATTATGAAATGGCAGTCCGCTACTTTGTGACCATCCATCAGCCAATCACATTGCTCGACTGCGCTGATCGCGGCACAAATAATACATCAGAACATCTTGCTTTTCTTGATTTCCACAGGCAGAAACTCCCGTTCACATCCACAGTGTTAGTTGATCGTAGGTGCAGGTTTTTTGAGGTGAGATTGTGGGCGAAACATCACAAGGAAACGAGTTCATAATGCGGGTAACCAGTGTTTTTTTCCCCTCTGTCTCTATTTTTCGTTTCACGTTTGCGTGCTTATTGAAAACATTGGGCGGTTTATGTCGCAAACTCGTGGTAGCCATAGGAGTCTGAGACAAAGTCACCTAAAGGGTGAGACAGAGCAGAGAAGCACAGAATTAGATGTCTTCTGTGTTTGGCATGCCATGACACACGTCACCGGGCATGAGTCAAGGATGTCAATCAGTTATCACCAAGGTCAAAGATAGTTTTCGGTGTTTGTTTTTTTTTTCTTTTTAGATTTCTCTGCTCCGGTCACCCTCAAGGTCTTTCCTCAGAAAGTGGCGTTGGCATGTTGGGAACATTTTTCGTTTTTTCGCCGAGGAAAGTTTGCGTCCCATGGTACAACAAAGCAGAGAAATGTAAAATCAAAAGGAAAATACAATAGCGGACACTCGCATTAAAGACATTAACACTAGAGGTCGACCGATGTATCGGTTTTGCAGATTAATCGGCACCGATAGTTGATTGCTGGAACTATTGGTTATCGACAAAAATCCATGCCGATAGTTTTCCCGGGTTGCGTCCATTGCTGGAGCGGCTGAGAAGGGTCTGCTGTCATTACACAGTGCGAGAGCAGCCTCTAGTGGTTGAAATCACTGACAGAATGTGCTATTTGTTTAGACATATGATGCTACACGCTGAACAGAGCGGGAAACTTCAGACAAAATGCAGCCGACAGAAAATCCTGCCGCGCCACAGAGCGCCATTCACATAGTTTTCTTTTAAATTACATTATATTGGTCCCGAATCGTTGTTAATGTACATAATGAATTGTGTATTGTGCATTTTCAGCAAAACGTTTGTCTTTCTGTGGCTCTAATAAAGTCTGTGCTTCATTTATAGAGCTATAATATAGGTC
>NW_015505572.1:830039-832860 GCF_001515645.1 Sinocyclocheilus grahami
ACAAAAATCCATGCCGATAGTTTTCCCGGGTTGCGTCCATTGCTGGAGCGGCTGAGAAGGGTCTGCTGTCATTACACAGTGCTGTCTAGTGGTTGAAATCACTGACAGCACGTGCTATTTGTTTAGACACGTGATACTGCACGCTGAACAGAGCGGGAAACTTCAGACACGGATTTAAATGCAGTCGACAGAAAATCCTGCCGCGCCATTCACATAGTTTTCTTTTAAATTACATTATATTGGTCCCGAATCGTTGTTAATGTACATAATGAATTGTGTATTGTGCATTTTCAGCAAAACGTTTGTCTTTCTGTGGCTCTAATAAAGTCTGTGTGCTTCATTTATAGCGCTATAATATAGGTTGCACTTTCTTTCCGTTTGCTCCGTTTTTTTTAAACACCGAACTTCAAACTCATCTATACCAAATTGTTCATTCTTGAAGTAACGTGTCCGTTTGGTGATTAAATAAACTGTTTTAGACCGCTGCTCGAGTTGAACGCGACGCGTCCGGAGTGTGTGTGATACCGGTGAGTTCTCCTAGACTCAGCACTGCGCTTTTATTTTGATTAGATAATCATCAAGTGTTCAAGAATAGAAGCAGTTAAAGTGTGAGAGTATACATACAATATCCATATGTATATAATTTTAATGCTATAGCCTTTGTGTATATATTTAAAGATGTGCATCTTTAAGCATGATCAGTTGAAATGAAATGGTAAAACTTTAAAATAAGAGTCCATTTGTAGCATTAAAATTAATGTTAAAAGTTGTGTAAGTATTGTTCCTTGTTAGAATACTCACTGTAGCCAGAGTTATTGCCGCCATATCCATACGTTCCATATCCACCTAAAAGGGGACAAGGATATAGATAAGAATATTTGTTCAAATGCAAGTCAACAGGACTTTTGTTTTATTAGACACAATTAGAGGCATAATTCATGTATAAATCATAGCACAAGGAAGCCATTAATTATAAAAACCACAATATCTAGTGTTGCAAAATTTCACCACTACTTTGATAAACTACTTTAAATTCATAATTCAGCACACAAATATATCTGAAAAGTACCATGTTTCAACCAGTAAAGATATGGTCACAAATTTATGAATTCTCACTATTTGACCGTTTAATTAATTATTTAAAATTTTAATTTTAAAAATACTGCATTAATTTGAATACTATGATTTATTTATATATATATATATATATATATAATCAAAATATATGAATGATCAATTATTATCAAAATTCGAATTTAAAATGCATAATTTCAGTTATGGTGAAGAATAGCTTTTGGCTTCTCTCCTGAGGCCATAAGAGGGCGCATGGAGCGAAATATTATTAATGGACTTTCATTCAAAGCATAAGATAACGGCAATCTGTGAAAAAAAGTGCATAACGTTTAAGAAAATATTTATAAACTAATTAAGTTGCTTAAACAGCATCATGTATGCATGCATAGTTTAATACTAAAGGGTGGAAAACCAATCACACAGAGTACATTTTTCATTTAAAAACATGATGCAGTGGGATGGGAAAAAAAAAACCCCGCCATAAATTCTCGATATACGTTTTTTTCAAAGTTGAACTTGCATAAATTTTACATGGCTTTCTAAACATGCGGCTATTTTGTGCGAGACGTGAGTGCAACGCTGATAGATGTCCCTATAGAAAATGTGCAAAATATGCATTGTGTGTGAATGGCTTGTTTTCAGTTTTGAAGTAAACGATCTTCTTCCCATTGATGTTCTCTTTTCCCCCAATATTTGTAATTAACAACGTAGCAGCGCCGCATCTAGTGGCTTCAACTGGATAGGCTAACAAAAACATTATAATCAGGGTTCGTACACATTTTTGACTTTTGAGACAATATTCATGACCTACATGTTCCATTATTTTACAATAAGAATAAAAATCTGTTCAAATTATCATAGCATATGTTAACTAAAATGAATGACTATTAATGCTACTCGTTTGCTTTCTTGTTTTAGTAATAAGTACAAGCTGCAACTGCGCCAGACCTTACTCCACATTTCACATCACTGAATATTATCATTTATTTAACTGTGTGGCCAGGATGGCCATTTTGGTGTCATTTTGTGTGTATTTTTGCTGCTTAAATGCAACAAGCTGCGCTTTAGAGCCCTGCATTTCAGCCCGAGCCCAACGGCCCCAACTTATGTATGGCTTCGGGACAATTTTCACGTCATAGCTCAGACACGGGCCAGGCATCAGGCTTGCTTCCTCCTTATGTTTATATTTTAGATATCCATCAATCAGCCGCGCTGGTGGAAACAACACGAGACCGTGCTACCACGACTGTCAAGAGTGGCTCGGACGGTGTTTAGTGTCCAGCAGCAGCGAGTGCTGGAAGAGTTCCATGTTAAAGCGGACGCAAAGCTTGCCGCAAAACGCCAGCAAGTAATTACCATAATGAATGCTCCAGGGGAAATAGAATATTCGCAGGGTTTCGGTTCATTTTTGTGAAGCGCTCCTGCTCCTTTCCACTGTTATAAGAAAAAAATGCAAGTGATCGTGCTGGCCACTCCAAAGTGAACTTTAGCTTCTCTGCACAAACGATTGGATACGCTCCTAATAGCACACATTTATCTAGGTTAACCATTTAAACTAACATTGTTTTTTGTAAGCATTTTATATAGGCCTATAGATTTTATTTTAGTCAAGTGGTGATGATTTGAGAAGGCTAAATTGATCAAACATAGGCTATGATTACCTCGCTGTCTGCCACTGGCCGCTTGATCGTTACTTTAAAAAAACAAAAACTTGAATTTAACAAACAAAAAAACATTTTCCAAACAT
>NW_015505572.1:833054-890201 GCF_001515645.1 Sinocyclocheilus grahami
AAACTGAACTATTTTAATGGCTACAACAGCAGCTGTGTAATTGGGGAAGAGAGAAAGAGAAAATAGACACGGGCTCCAGTCGGACTCGGCCAGTAATTCTGATAATCTGTCGGATAAGGGCCGGACTAGGGCATATGTTTGAGGCCCGTGCAGGGTTCTGCTGAGCTTATTTGGTAGCAAACTCAATAATCATATACGCACGAGCGCACTTTGGATGTGACTGCGCACCGCCTCTGGAGCGCGCGAGTACCGAATGGCTTAAAAGGACGTTCAAATAAATAATAAAATTTTCTGACGATGCAACAATGACCCGATTAGGCAAGTGACTATTCTGTCAACTGTCCCGAAAAGCGAGTGAAAGTCTTGTACCGCAGCGTGCAGCGGCTCTTGTAACGCTGACAAGATGCGTCGATGTGAAGCCGTTTGAAGAGAAAGTCAAAGAGAGAAGATGCGTACAGCTGAATCACTCACGCTGTTTTCAAATGACTGATTTGATCAGTCTGTGTGGGCTGGACTCAGTCTGTAGGTTTGATTATTTACTCATCAAACCTACATGCTATAGCCTATTGAATAAATGTGTGAATATCCATCATTTTAAAGTCAAAAGCTGCGGGAATGAGTAAAACTATGCGATACAGCCTATGCGCAATCCCGCATCGAAATTCAGGACCTGATTAAACTATTCTATTATACAGAGTTTTGTGAAATAGATTTCAATGACTTTTCCAAAACTTTCTGGGTTTATTTATTTTTCCAAAACGTTTCCAAGCCTGGAAATTAGTGTTTTAAAATTCCATGACTTTTCCAGGTTTTTCATGACCGTACGAACCCTGTATAATGCAACGACACTTACATCGTCATCGCATCTTGTGCACCACGATAAGGCTCCTTAACGCACACCTAAAATTCAAATGCAACATTTTTCATTTGAATGTGGATTTTTATTTGAAATTTGACAAATATTTGAAATTTAAAAAAAAATTGACAGCCCTAATGAGAACGCCAAAACAGTACTCAAAAACAGATGGGAAAAAGTTTATATATGGTACCATTCCTTGAATAGGCTTAATTGTGTGAGAATAATAAATGTGAGAGAAAGCTTGAGCCCTAATAACCAGTTTGCATTTATGATCTCAACTATGTACACTCATAATTTCAGGGAATTTCATGCACTTTCACTACACAAATCAGTTTTTGTAAACATCAAATATCAAACACTTATTTTGCATTTGTTCCAAGTGTAAAGAGCTGAGGATTAACATGAATGTGGATTTTTATTTGAAATTTGACAAATATTTGAAATTTAAAAAAAAATTGACAGCCCTAATGAGAACGCCAAAACAGTACTCAAAAACAGATGGGAAAAAGTTTATATATGGTACCATTCCTTGAATAGGCTTAATTGTGTGAGAATAATAAATGTGAGAGAAAGCTTGAGCCCTAATAACCAGTTTGCATTTATGATCTCAACTATGTACACTCATAATTTCAGGGAATTTCATGCCTTTCACTACACACAAATCAGTTTTTGTAAACATCAAATATCAAACACTTATTTTGCATTTGTTCCAAGTGTAAAGAACTGAGGATTAACAGTAAATCGCAAACAATGTTTCCCACCAGAACTGATGTCAGAAACTTCAGAGTGTCAGCTACTGTTAGCCGTAGTTTTTATCCATATTTAGTGAAAGTTAAGTACTTAATTGTTTGATTTGGGTCTCGGAGTGTTAATGTTTGTCTAAAAGCCTAATGCAAACTTATGCTTTCAGACAGCACTATAATCGTACCTTGATAGAATCCTCCGCCATTGTTAAATCCCCGGCCTCGGCCCCTACCACGTCCTCTTCCTCTGCCCCTGGGATTGACCGCCATGTCAGCAGGCGGCCCACTCACCATTCCAAATCCAGCAGGGTGCTGAAATGAGCAAATCAGTCAATTATGCACAGAATATATACGTGAAGATCATAATGACACTGAAAACAGGAAGAGCCAGGCGTACCATTGGAGGCATTTTATTCTTCTTGTTTGCCTCCGAGTTGGAGCCTTCTGGGAAGAGCTTCTCCAGGGCTGCAAGTGCTGCGTAAGCCTTCGCCACCTTTTTATTGGAGCCGGTTCCCTGAAACTTCTGTCCGTCGATCTCCACCTGCAGCGAAAAATAGAGAAAAGATGCCGCTTTTTTATTTGATCTGTCTAGAATATATAAGATGAATTTAATGAGAATTCCACCTTACAAACACGTCATATGAAAAACTAGAATGTGTCTCTGAGTCTGTGCCCTCACCTCCATGACGAAGCGTTTGTCGTGGCTTCCGCCGGTCTCAGAGGTGAGCTCGTACTTCAGTCCCCTGCGTTTTTCGTTCAGCTCCATGACTGGGTTTTTTCCATGTTTGGTTAGGATGGGCCCCTGCTGCCGAGCGCTCTGAGAAAGCGAAGGAGGAACAGCAAGCTCTTATAAGACTGAATAACTTGCATTACTAGAGGTTTCGTGTGACTAACTAGTCAAAATTAAACCACAATTAATTGAATTTGCACTTTTCTGCATGTAGAACCTTACTGTTAAAAGTATGTTACAGTGATGCTGTAGACTGTTTAAAAATGTAGGGTCGGTAAGATATTTTGGTCAAAAACACAGTTGTGAAACATTTAAAATAACAGTCTTCTACTGTAATGTATTTTAAAATGTAACAGTTCTGTGATTAATAATTTTAAGCATCATACTTAATAAGACAACCAGTCTTTTTTTGCCGATTTGCTGATATAAGAAACATTTCCTATTACTATTATTGTTGAAAACAGCTGTGTTGCTTCATATTTTTGTGGAAATTGTTTTTCAAAGTTCTTTGATGAATAAAATACAGCATTTAATTAAAATAGAAATGTTCTGTAACAATTCAAATCTTACGGTCACTTTTAAAAAATTTAAAAGCATTAATAAAAAATTAAAAATCTTACTGACCACAAACATTTCAAACATGAATTTCCTTGATGTAATTTACTTTAATAAAGAAAAAATAAATAAAAATGAACTATTTAATATTTAAAATAAAATCCTTATATATTGTAATTAATGAATCTTCTTTAGAATTTAATTTTATAATTTTTTATTTGCATCCAAAAAATGCCCACAAGTTGCTTATTAATTCAAATGTATTGCAATCTGTGATATTACATTTTGGTCTTCATGAGCAAATATTTGGATACATGTTGGTAAAAATCTTTGGTACCTCGTCAGTGGGGCTGTCTGTGGTTGGTGCTGGTTCTGGCTCCATTTGGGTCACAGTGGGCAAAGTCTCCTGTGTGGTCATCGGCTCCTCCTGTTTCACCATTTCAGCTAGCTTTTGCTCCAATCCGGTTGGCAGACCCATATCCTGCAAGACCTGGAGAAGGAATTAAAAAAATTCAGTTTCTACCGTTTTAGACTGATCCAGTAAGCCAAATAATTGATCTTCTGATCTCTTACTTTGACAGCTACGTGTAGTTTGGCAGTGCGTTTGGAGGGACCAGAAGCTTCAAAGTTCTTTCCGTCCACCTCTACGGCCATAGTAAACACCGGCACATGAACGGGCCCAGTCTGAGAAATGAGTTTGTACTGCAGACCCGGCTTCAGCTGGTTCAGACGCATCAGGGCATTCATGGCCTGTGGCGGCTCTGCCTTCTCCTCTGGAGCTGAAGGCCAGAAAACAAGGTATGTTTTATGTGCAAAGCTCTGCATAACTCCACTATAAGCAGATTAAGAACATCTGAACAGCATTTACATTTCTTTTGCAATTTCTTCTTCTTCTTGTTTGGATTCTTCTCATCAGTAGCCTCCTCGTCCTCTATGGGGCGTTTCATTGGCAGCATGTAGGTTGTGCTGGGTGGGATTTGAACTATGGAGAAAAAAGATGACAAGTCAAGTTTCTTGCTTCCAAATAAGATAGATTTGATACACAAAACATCCATGAAGTAATGAAAAATGTCCACTTTCACTCACTTTTACCTGTGTAGTCAATAGGTGTCTCACTCCTTGGTTTTCGGGGCACTTTTGAAGGAAGCGGGTCCATGCCGAGTACTTTGTGCAGCTGTCCAAAAGCTGAAAGCCTTAAGGCGTGCTGTCAACCAAAAAATGAAAACGTCACCCATAACGCTCAAATGAGATCTCCAAGCGATCAAATGCAAAACTGTAATAAAAACGGTACATTGTGGACAAACCTGAGCACTCTGGGTGATGTCCTCCCGCTGCTGGCGATCCATGTGACTGATGGCATCCATTGGCTCCTTTTCGCAAGGGTCACAAATGCCTGAACCATCTAAAGCAGATAGATTCACATTCAAATTAAGCAATTTTAAAAGCATCTTTGTAGTATTCTGGACTTCTCGGGCCTACATAATGCTGATTGGTCAATAGAACACTATGATATGCTATAATGTGAACAGTGCACTCAAAAATGGTCTTTCATACTGTATTTTGATATACTGACAGGCAGTCATTTTGTAATCTGTTTTAGATATGAAGTGTGGAGCTGACTTACCAGCCATTAGGATTCCAGATGCGAGACACTCGAGAACTCTACGGAGAGCTTCTCCTGCTCCCATTGGCCGATTCCCAGTGCCAATCGCCTTCTCGCACAGCAGCTCTAAGGGCTTCAAGAAACAACAGCTACATCATATAGATGCCAACACCTAAACGTTTGCCTATATTATTTTTATCTAAAAATAATTAACAGGGAGTAAAAAAAAAAAAGACCAATGCTTGTAGAAAAAATTATATCACATTAATTCTTAAAATTCTGGAACAATGTAACAATGTAAACAACACAATTTTAGACCAGCTTTTGTTGCAATTTAAATATCAGCCACCCCTATTTTCGGGTTGTTTTGTACTTACCCATCCTCGCAGAGGGGCCCAGGTAGGAACACGCGCACAGAGGTCCCTCAGGATACGGATGACAATCACACAGGAGCGTAGTCCATTAGCCCTGGCCTAGAGACAAAAGCAGGAGGGATACAAGCCAACGGTTTATCTCATGGAATCATAATGTGGCACAACACCAAAGCAATAAACAAAGAAAAGGGGTGAGATTTGCCGATATTGAATAATGTGTCGATAAGCATTAGCAATGTAGAAAGGGTGGCAAATGGTTAAGTTACAAAAAAAAGCAATTACTCAGTTGAGAAGCTACATATATGACAGATATTAAGAGACCAGATTAAAAACGTCGAGCTCAAGAGATGAGAACACAACAGGACTTGTGTTTGTGGCTGGCCTTGCGATCAGATATTAAAGGGTTAGTTCACCCAAAAATTTGCTTGTGTTTTACTTACCCTCGAAGCATCCTAGGTGTATATGACTTTCTTCTTTCAGACGAATCCAGTCGGAGTTATATTAAAAATTGTCCTGGCTATTCCAAGCTCTATCATTGCAGTCAGCGGGTGTTGCAGTTGAACAGTCCACAAGTCGTCAAATAAAGCGCGCGCATCCATAATAAAACGTGCCTCTCACGGCACCGGGAGCTGAATAACGGCCCCCTGTAGCGAATCCATGTGTTTTTTAAAGAAAAATATTCATATTTCAAACGTAATAAGCACTTTTCTCTCACTTCCGCTGACTGTCATACACTGAAGCTGTTCCGGCAGATGACGCAGCACGTATGCATATCCTCTGAGATATTCTAGTCTCGCAAGTTTGTTTAATAGGAGCAAAGGAAGCAAAGTTTCCTTACTTTAGCAAAGGAAAACCAGTCTCCTCTTGAATTTTATCGAAATCCTCCGACATTTTTCTTTGCAAATCCTCGGTTTGTACTTCCAATTCGTGATCGGCATTTTGTTTTGTTCTCTCTCCGCATTCGTCACTAATCACGCAACGCCGACATCAAACGTCATCCGCCGGTACTGCTTCAGTGTATGACAGTCAGCGGAAGTGAGAGAAAAGTGTTTATTACATTTGAAATATGGATATTTTTCTTACAAAAACACATGGATTCGCTACAGGGGGCCGTTATTCATCCTCCGGAGCCGTCTGTGGCACGTTTTATTATGAATGCGCGCGCTTTATTTGACGACTTGTGGACTGTTCAACTGCAACACCCGCTGACCGCAATGATAGAGCTTGGAATAGCCAGGATAATTTTTAATATAACTCCGACTGGAGTCGTCTGAAAGAAGAGAGTCATATACACCTAGGATGCTTCGAGGGTAAGTAAAACACAGTCTAATTTTCATTTTTGGGTGAACTAACCCTTTAAATATCAGAACTTAGTTTATACAAGTGAGAATGTACTAGAAGATACTAGATATGGATTAAATCTAAAAAGCAGCTGCTTTTTAAAGCACTGCATGACACCAGTGAAACCATGATTACACTGATATGGTGGAAAAAGGTGCAATATTCCTTTTTGGCATAAATGAAAGCCGACAGACTTTTGCAGGGACCTGCATTAAATATCTAAAACTTACAACAATGTTCTGGGTTCAATACAAGTTTTAGAGGCGGCATCTGTGGCATAATGTTAATGCAATAAAAACAAAAAGTGTCTCATAGCCCAGAAAGGTTGCATTTTTTCATTAAAAATGCAGTTAAAACAGTAATATTAAGTAATATTACAATTTAAAATACGTTTTAATTTATTTTATATGCATATAGTCTATTTCTATATATTTTATCTTATAATTTTTTTTTTGAAAATTAGATTTTTTTTCCTCAGGGTTCTTAAAAAAAAATAAAGAGTTCATATTGAACAGCATTTATTTGAAATACAAATCTTTTGTAAAATTCTCAATGTATTTACAGTCACTTCTGATCACTTTGTGACCTTGCAGAATAAAAGGTATTAATTAATAACTTTTAAAATCTATTCTAAATGTTCATTTCTAAATTTAATTTTTCTATAATAAATGTAAAAGTGTTAAAATAAAGTTCACATGAATGGTTTTAAATGCCATGTTTTTTTTCCTACTAGCCAGCCAAATAATCTCTTTCTAGTTTCTTTCCACATCTCATACAAAAGCTACAGGGTTTGCTGGCTTTATACCAAAAGGACAAGAGTTGAGATACTATATATAAATATACTTTTGATAAGTTGTGTATTTTAAAGTTTTTCTCCTGTCTGTATTCCATTATAGCAATACAAAAAGTCAAAATTAATTGTGGCAATCAATATTATGCAAAAAAAAGCTGATGACTCAAATTAAATTGCACTGAATCCAGAACATTCCTATGAAGGACAATTCGAATGATATTGGGGAAAAAAATATTCTCCAGCGAAGCGTCAAATAGTATGGCGGGCTGCAGAAATACTGCACATCCCATTTTTCACAGAAATGCTTGAATTGTAAAAAAAAAAAAAAAAAAATAACTGTAAAAGCGGCAGTTGATACTGGCAATGACGTCTCAAAAAGGTAATAAACAGTTTATCGATGCGATAATACACTTAGTTAAACTAGCCAGGCATAGGTCAGACAGCATTGACAAAGATGTCCTTGGCAACGCAATTCATAACCATCCAGCAAGAATATGACATTCTACCGGAGGCAAATACACTCCCACAAATAAAATCTACACAGAAAAACACATTCAAACAAACAACTGAAAAAAATACAGCATGAAATAAGGTTAACACAAAAACAAAATAATAACAAACTCAACTACTAGAAGACAAATAAAGACAAGATGCAAACCTGGAACCACTTGGCGTGGCGGAGGGACGCCAAGGCAGTCAGGCATTTCTGCCTGTCCAGTACATCCGGGGGATCGTTGACTGATAGCGTTTCTATTGGCAGGTGGAATAAGAAGACAAGGTACGGTTTGACCAAGGGGTTTTTCTGTCTCACGGCCAGGGGGGGGAGGAGGCAGATAACCCCTACCAAAGGCAGTAGAGGGGAGAGGAGGGGGAACCCCCCCAAACAAGAGCAACCCTTCCTGTGCTAGTACACAACAGCAGGACAGAAATCTACAAGTGGCTGGAGCATCCGGCTCTGTTCCAAACCCAAGTGAGGCTACACTCGACAATAAAAACCATAAATCTAGTCGTTTTCTACTTTATATTATTAACACACATATATTGGACTTGACAGTGAATGAGCCTTTTTATAAAAGCTTAATTAAAATTGCTTTAACACATTATTAGAAAAAATTAAGTAGATCATTTAAATTACATTGAAATTTTACATTTAAACTAAAAACATGTGCCTAAACGTTCATGGTACATTCCAATATGTGCACATAAACTAATGCACACAGAAATATTGAGTAAAACAGTCTATTTTTTTTTTTTTTAAATAGACAGAACCACTTATGATACTTTTGAACGAACTGATAAAAAGACTTACCATAAGAAAGTACACCATTTTAGATCAAATTACGGCACAAAACCATCATAACACTTCGGTTGGTTGGCGTTTCAATGCCATGCCAAATTCCTTGGCAATTTTCATGGCAAGTCACAAGTTTAAATATTATAAAATAGTCATTTAAAAGCCTATTTATAGTTTGCTTCACATAAACTCTAAAATGGATTAAGGGTTGACTGTTACAAATTTCTGTGAAAGTGTTTTAATAACGCTTTGGATAAAAGCATCTGCCAAAATGCATAAACGTTATTTATGTGCAACGCATCTGGACTAACTATGGAAGACACGTGATGATTTCGTCAACAATTTTCTGCCACGGTCTTCACCGGTGATGCCTCAAGATGGCGTCTAGGTAGGCAGCTCACTATGATTTGGAACAGAGCCCTTGTGGCTGTATTTTGTGGCATGAAGTGTACAGTGAGTGAATGTCAAAGAGAGGTTCTTCTATGGCTCGAGTATCTGTGAGATCGGAGTGCATTTGTGCATTCATGTGACATGGGGGAACCCCTCCCCCTCGCCCCCTTGTTTTTTTTTTTTCTGGGTGCACTGCCTTGCCCCTTCCGAGACAGAGAGCGTCCAGTTGGTCAAAGGTCCAGCGTCCCTAAAATCGACAAACTAGAAGGCTTGACAGAGAGAATCAGATTTTGAACCACAGGCAGCAGTATTCAGATACACAAGAGGTATGATCAAAACGAGTCCACACTGCAGCAAAACTGATGGCTCACGATGATCTAAGGCAGGCATCACTAACCGAGGGGTCACAGATAGGGCTAGGCTTTGAGTTCGGCATCAAGTTTGCTCTCCATTGACCCTTCGTTAAGCCCCGCCACCCTTTGGTTACCTTTGCATCGCTTATACAAGTTTTGCAGGAAACATCCAGATATTTTAAGTGTTATTTTTTTAATAAGATGTGCTTATTAAATATTTTTTTTATATTAATTGGAATAAATTGTGACAATGCAAAGTATCATAATCATAATAAGTTTATTGTAAAATGACTAAAAACTGCAAAGGGAGCAGCTTTATTTAAAAACAACTGTAAGATGGCAATGTCATAGAACATGGCATACAATTGGTAAAGATTTAGCAGCAACAGTTTACCATATTTTGGTTAAAAAACTTCCATAGACCAAAGACCAGAAGTTTGTCTGATAAAATGGAGAATGGCAAAAGCTGCCAAGATTGTAAAAATGGGGTTTAGCCAAAGGTCAATTGTTTTCTTACCGAAACAAGTTTTTATTTTGGTGTTTTTCCTATACAACACTCTAGCCCTGAAAAAGCTCTTTACTAAACTAAAAAAGGGCGCCCACAATTTTCTAAAGTTAACTACAGATCCATTGAGTTACTGTGACCATATTATGATCACTCTGGGTCGAATCTATTATTTACGCTGTATCCTAATGTCTAGCATTATCTATAACCCTCCTGCCCTCTGTCCAGCCTCTTTGAGTAAGGCTCTGTCAACAAGTCCTGGCGAACAAACCAGAACTCGACAATACTTCTGCTTCTCATTTTTGCTGCAATGCAAACCGTTCCCTTTCTTCTCCATTATACGAACACATGCAAACAACAAGGTTTGTGATTTTGTTTCTTAATTCTCAGTAAGCCTTCAGTAAACTCTCCTTTTAAATACTTCAAAGGGAACTGGGTCTTATTTAAAGCTTTACCCATCACTTATGTTACTGTATATTGGGCCATCAACACTCTAACATCACGCTGCAAGGAACTGTGAGACTTCAGGTGGCAGTAAACATAACAATTTGTGTTAAATGACTAGTCTGTACACAATATCCCCAAGCTCCATTGAAGGCCCAATAAACAATATCCCTGCCTGAGTCCATCCCATCTGCATTTGCTGTCTCTGGGGTTGTGGGGTGGTTAGAGGAAGCATAAGGCACTTGATTTCAAACCTACCTCCGGCGGCCTGCTTCTCAGCCTCCTCCCTCACGAGAGGTGACGTCAGGTTAAGGGTGAGGGTCAGCGGTGGCTCCTTGGAGTTCTTGATGACAATGGTGGCATCACGGACGCACGGTTTAACGTCATAGCTTTCATCTGTGATGAGCTGTTGGAAAGATATGCATGTTTTTTTATTCTGCCTTTGTAAACAATGCTTAAAATCAGAGATGCAGACATACCTTAAGCTGCACAGCGAGGTTCTCGGAAACTTTCTTTAACAGGGTGATGGTGGGTTTGTCTTTGCACAACAGCACAAGCTCCAGATCAAGATCTCCTTTCAGCAGGATGCCTTTAGCTACCAGCCCCACACGCATGACTCCACGCAAAGAACGTGAGGGCTGCTCCATTGACTTCGGTTCACTGGAGAACAAAATATGAGGGGCAGTTACATGAGAGATACCAACCCACTTCAATAACTAATCATGCAGTCAATATTAAAATTGCATAGTGATCAGAGAAGACAATTAAAAATTCTCACGTCTCTTTCTCGCCATCTTCATCAGACTCCAAGGCATTCACTTTGGCATTTCCTTTCTCCTGCTCGTCCAACCAATCAGAGACAGCCTTGAGGGCACGTTCGGTGTGGGCCACCATGTTCTGCACCCCCTCCAGCTCCTCCTGGGTGGGATAGATGGCAGAGTGTTTGGCCATCACATGGCGATCGTCGTTCACAAAGATGCGCATGGAGCGATGACGCATAGGAGGCGGCTTCACGGGACCAAAGAGAGAAAAACATTAATATACATGACAAAAGGTTGTGCACATACACTACTGTCCAAAAGCCTGGGTTCAGTAAGTTTTTTGTTCTAGTTCAGGTTTTTGTTTTAAGTAATTAATACCTCTATTAAACAATGCATTAAACTGATCAAAAGTGCTAAATACATTCATAATGTCACAATGTTTCCATTCCAAATGGAGCTTTGGTGAGCATAATAGACTTTTCAAAAACACCTAATGTCATACTGATCACTTTTTTGAACACTTGTGTATTAGCAAAATTCAGCCTTTTCTCTTTATATTAATAAACAAGCTTAAGGTAAACAAAAACATCTAATTTTCCTATACGTTTGCAAAAAAGCTGGAAATAATTTTTTAAAACAGGGTGGCTGCTCTGTGCAATTACTGGCATATTAGTATAATTAATTAGTACTATATGGTGCATATTAGCACTAGTCAGTAGATTTAGTGCACTTTGGTATTACCATTATTTCTAGAAGATTAAATCTGACTGCAAAAGCATTAAAGTATGTATACTTTACCATAATGGCTACAAAGTGGTTCTTCAGTTTGGCAGCGTTGGTCTATATGTGGCAGATGAATGCTTCACCAGTTGGTCTGTAACAAAAAGCAATCAGTTTCCTGTATAATAATCAGTCGAAACCTATAATGCAGCAAAAACAAATCTTTCAAAGTCGTTTTAAAGATGGTGTCAATCAAAATGTAGTACAATGTATAGTTACGACTTTATTTATTAATTCAGTGTTAATACTAGTTCCATGATACAATAACACCAGTGTCACGGTGTTTAACATTAAGGCTAAAAAAAGGATTTGAAGTAAAATCCCAGTTAGAGCAATTCTGATTCTGCTTCAGATTCCATACAAATCAAGGCCTAATCCATAATCTTTCTGCACCCCGGGAATTCACAGATCACAAGAGCATCACATATTTAGATCTCCATGGAAATGTGTATTATACCAGGTTTAAAAAATTTTATATGCCACAGATCCTTTGTGTTAAAAACTAGCAATGTATTTCTGTATATAAAGAGCGGATTTTACTGTTAAAAATTAACGTGCAAAATATTTAGTTTAGATCGTTACATTATATAACGTTCTTCTATGCATTAGTACACTATACCATTTGTACATAAATCATTTTTATTATTTATTTTAATAATCTTTTATATTAAGATGAACACTTTTTTTTTTTTACCCCCAGCATCCCCTGGGGGACTCCAGACCGCAGTATGAAAATATCTGTATTAAATAGGGGCTGATTGAGATTGATCACGTTGGGATGATTGATCGGCGGTGTTAAAAATTAACGTGCAAAATATTTAGTTTAGATCGTTACATTATATAACGTTCTTCTATGCATTAGTACACTATACCATTTGTACATAAATCATTTTTATTATTTATTTTAATAATCTTTTATATTAAGATGAACACTTTTTTTTTTTACCCCCAGCATCCCCTGGGGGACTCCAGACCGCAGTATGAAAATATCTGTATTAAATAGGGGCTGATTGAGATTGATCACGTTGGGATGATTGATCGGCGGTCTCTAAAAGGCCGATCTCAAGCTGATGACGCTGCCGTGAGAGGTTTGGAACGACATGCAGCGGCACCGTCTCAGTCCGGCGAAGGTGAAATCATTATAATGCTGAAGGTGAGGTACTCACCTTCATATTTCTTCATTAGATAACTTAAGTAATTTGAAAACCTTGTGTGAGACGTAATTTCCCAAACAGCGAGAGTGAATGACCGCGCACGCACTCTTTCAAAATACGCAAATGTCTTCAAATCACCACATCACGTCTGTCTATAAATGAGCTGCACGCTGCACAGTTGACACAGGAATTGTCACTTGCACAATCGAGGCAGTGTCACATCGTCACTAAAGTTTATAAATTGCATTTCTTTTTCATTATTGCCAGTGTTTAATTCAGCACTCACGTGCTCTCCTGGAGACCGTGGGCTCATGCACACTCGCAGCACACACACATAACACTAGTGACACAGGAATTGTCACTTGCACAATCGAGGCAGTGTCACATCGTCACTAAAGTTTATAAATTGCATTTCTTTTTAATTATTGCCAGTGTTTAATTCAGCGCTCACGTGCTCTCCTGGAGACCGTGGGCTCATGCACACTCGCAGCGCACACACATAACACTAGGGCTCGATTTTTCGATTAATCGTTTTTTTTAAATGACGTCGATTTGACATCGATTCTCAAAAGCCACGAATCAATCTTTTCTGGGATTTAATTCAGCACACATTTAAAACAAGATCTGATTAACGTGAATCTTATCATTAATCTTCTCCACTAGATGTCACCCTTATTTACCTTGCGCGATGTTACAACAGAAATCCTGTCATTCATTCAGCGCTTATCATGGCCATACGCGTGATTCGCAATGCTCAGGTGAAATGCTATAGTAATACTTTAATCTGCGGAAGCATTTGATATCACGCATAAGGCGCCACGATTTCCGCAATGAATGAATGAATGAATGGCGGGGCGCACTGTTTTGTTTACTACACACATACTAAAGTGCGGATGACGCTCGCGGTGTTTTCTGCTTCTGCCGTCTCACTATATGATGATATGAACATGAATGTCATCTCCAGCTTAGGGCTGGACGATATGGCCAAAATTGATATCACAATATATTTCTTAATATATTTTATCAATACGATATAATTCCGATATCGATATTAACACTATTTATCTGAAATAGAAATCTTTTGTAACATTATAAATGCCTTTATCATCACTTTTGATCAATTTTAAGCATCCTTGCTAAATAAAAGTATTAATTTCTTTCCCAAAAAAATGATAAAAATTATACTGAATGGAATAGTGTATGTTACAAAAGCTTTTTATTTCAAATAAATGCTGATCTTTGGATCCTTCTATTGATCAAAGAATCCTGAAATTTTTTTTTACTTAACTGTTTTAAATATTGATAATTAGCAAATCAGCATATTAGAATGATTTCTGAAGGATCATGTGACACTGAAGACTGGAGGAATGATGCTGAAAAAGTACCTATGTATGATCACAGGAATAAATTACATTTTAAAATCTATTCAAATAGAAAGCAATTTTAAATAGTAAAAATATTTCTACATTTTACTGTTTTTGCTGTACTTTGGATCAAATAAATGCAGCCTTGGTGAGCAGAAGACAATTCTTAAAAAATAATAATAAAAAAAACAATCTTACTGTTCAAAAACTTTTGACTGGTAGTGTAAGCTGAACTTCTGTTGTGAAAAAATCATATCACCATTGAAAAAAATTATATCGCGATACATATTGATATTGAATTATTGTCCTGCCCTACTCCAGCTACTCTGAAATTCACTTCATTAGCATTTTACCGTTTCATTTGAGAAAACTACTGTCATATCACATACACAGCAGCTGCAAGTTCTTCAGGGCAACCCGTCAAAATAAAAGTTTAGTTTAACGTTAAGAAACTGTCAGAATATATTACTATTTAGCAGTCTTAAGACTCAATGCTACTACTGCTAATAAATATTAATAAATCTTTATTTTTAAAGGAATAATCACATCCGTTTTCTTTTTAATTTTAACAGTAAACCTCTGTTGTTGCAGCACTTTGTTTGCCAAAAAATAAAAGGGTTTAATTTTCATTTGATTAGGATAAATTAAATTAATATTTTATGCCTTCATCTGATTACCAGAAAAATTAAGAACATTTTATAGGGCCCTATTATAATTTTTTTTTTTAAAAGGACACATACAAAAAAAAGTATAGGTTTAAAATACAGGCATGTGGTTCTTAATTTCTTTTTATTAATTCACCATTTGTAAACTGATGTTTACTGTTCATTTTTTAGAAATATCAATAGCATTTGTATTAAAACTATATTCACTGAATGTAATAAAAAAAATCGAGAATCGAATCGAAAGCTTGCGCATCGAAATCGAATCGAGACATCTGAATCGATACACCAGGTTCACATTACTCTGTTTGCCGTGCGTATGTGGTGCGTATTTTTTCCGTGCTCATGTTAACGGATTAATAAAGTGTTCACTGCACACGGTTGCTGTCCGTCAGTGCGTTCAGTCTGCAGCAGTGCAGAGATCGTTTCTGCACCGAGTCTATTTTTGCTGCGCTGCACGCACTGAATTAAAGTAACAGCGCATTATTTGCATTAAATATAAACATGGATTGACACAAATTTAGTAATTACACCATAAATGCATATTATTAAAGTCTACCCTGTTTCCTGTAAATTATATTTTTGTGATAACGTAAGCAGTTTAAATGTTTTGCCACTTGCTTGAGCAACTTAATCTATAAATCTAGAAGTAAATGCAAAAGTAAAAAGCATTGAATGATGTATTACTTATATTTGTGTTTAAACATGTCTGTGAAAGATTGTATTACTGTACTGCGTAAAAGAAAAGAATCGCAATGCTGAAAAAACTTTCACTTACAATGTTTGGATTTGAAATCAAAATAACGGATAAATGTTGTGTTTGTGGTAAATAGCTATGGATCAGCAGCGGACTCCTGTGTGAAAGCTGCTTCCCCTCTCACAAGAGACACCTAAGAGGGGAATTCCCCCATTTTCAAAAATGAAATTCAGGCCCTGAATAAATGTCTACAAATCCTAATTGGAGTATCACTATAAATAGTTATAAATGATAAAAAAGAAGGCTTTAAAAAGATCGGTATCGGCAGATACTGCTTTCAGTCATCGGCAATCGGCCTCAAAAATCCTGATCGGAGCACCCCTAGGATTCAATTTAAGAAAAACAAATACATAATGCATATAATAATATTAAATCTTGGTTTTGGCTCTGGTGGGACTGTCCTCCTCAAATATTATCATTGAGCATAAGTACCTGAGCATTGAAGCAAATACACTTGTAATGTGTAACGACAATGTGTAATTACTCAACTTAAATGATCTCTTCCCTTTGTGAAACACACATATATCACTGCGTTATATAATCTGTGCCCATGTAACAAGCAGGACACGCACTTGTTGGCGCCGAAACCGCCCCCGTATCTCTAAATTCAACCAGAGATCAGTCAAATTAAAATAATAACAACGTATCTCTTACATAATCAACATACACGCAAGTCAACGTGATATTGCACCTCAAGCAACACAATGCTGAAGGAAACAAGGGAAACGCAGTAACTTGCACTTCGCAGCTGTGCGGCCATTTTAATGCAGCCAAACAATGGGGACAGTCTGCGCAAACATCTACCTTCATTCACACAACATTTGGCCCTTAAGATCGCATTCACCGTGATCGAATTAAGTTTGTACACGTAAATCTGGCTAATTGCGCCGGGGAAAAAATGCTTTCTGACCAAGATACGCATTTGATTTAGAGACACGGCCAAAGACACCGAATGAGATAAAATGGTCGTGACTCTCCCCCAAAACAACTAAAATAAAAAAAAACTGTGCCAGAGTGTTTATTTAACTAGATTAGTAAATAAGACAGAAAAGACGACTTTTTAATTAATTTAATTTAAATGCAAGAGAAAATAAAATAAAGTAATGCCCAATTCTCGCTGCTTTTGTGAAACGCATAAGGAGCTAGCGTGCTAATCGCTAGCCATAGCCGTTTGCTATCGAAATAAATGCATTTCTGGTGCGTTTAAGTGTTGAAACGACACATTTAGAGTCAACTTAAATGTATTCACTCGATATAGTTGCACCTCAAAACATTTTAGACCACCTAATGTTTAATAATTTTACGTTTTTTGCATTACTCACCAGCGCAGCGACAAGATGGGCCTTTTCACTGATTTGCCGCTGTAAAGAATCAGCGTGCGCCGAGGAACAGTGACACGTGATATCAGTGGACCAATAGGATCATTCGATGGCGCGTCAGCGACAGAATGGAGTGAATGGAGTGGGCGTGGCTTTGTAATTCAGACTGGCGCCTGCAAAATGGAACATTTTCTTTCTTTCTTTCTTTCTTTCTTTCTTTCTTTCTTTCTTTCTTTCTTTCTTTCTTTCTTTCTTTCTTTCTTTCTTTCTTTCTTTCTTTCTTTCTTTCTTTCTTTCTTTCTTTCTTTCTTTCTTTCTTTCTTTCTTTCTTTCTTTCTTTCTTTCTTTCTTTCTTTCTTTCTTTCTTTCGCCTGGCAAGGAAGGCGTCAGCTGAGAAAATTTGTCAATTTGTGTATGCATCAAAACAATGCAAAGTGCAATGTTAAATTGACACACTGTATTTAAATAAGACAAATGAATGACTATTTAAATATGTTTTTTTTCCTGTAAAAATGGGTCATAGCCAGGACACGGGCTCGGTCGAATGGAAATGGGCAAATTACAGAAAGAACAGTGTGTAACAATGTGGCTTTTCTTCTAAGATGGTTTCATTTTTAAATTGGTGCTATTTGTCACTAAAAAGGTAAAAACAATGCTAAAGATATATCTTTTGAGATCTGGTTGATAGTAGCAAACTAGAGTTTTTTATAGTTGTCTTTAAGCCAGTACCTTTTCAAAAACTACTAGGTATTAGGTATTGATATTTACACTTTAGGAACTGTACTTATGTACTTTTGAGGTAGGCCTATAAGGTACATTTTGTACTTTAGCGGAACGACACATGACAGCTTTGTACCTTTTTCTGAGAGTGCCAGTTTTGAAAAGAAAGCCAGGCCTAATAGCAGTCATGTAAATGCAACATCCTGACGTAGAAAGAGACGGAAAACTGAGATTCTTCCTGAAGTGAACCTTTATTGGTCAAAATAATATTCAATAGCTTCTACATTCCATAGCTTTTCAAGATCACACATAGTAGGGCAAGACACAAATGTACTGATACAAGAACACTGAGACGGTCATCATGCACATGTAAAGGTTCTGCCTTTAGGTTGCAGTGATATTTACACTATTTCTTCATTATTTGACTTTTACTGTATGTAATACTGTATGTGGACTATATAGAATCCTGTGCAATAGCTCTGAAGCCAAACAAAGCTTCATGTTCAAAGACATTTTGATGAATTTTATAATGAATCACCAAAAGAGATGGTGCATGTTAATCCTGAACAATTGCAAACTAGCTTATTAAATCCAAGGCTAGGGCTGCACGATTATGACAAAAATCATAATTGTCGATTATTCCCTTGAAATTGTAATTGCGATGATTAATTGCGATTATCACAATTTACACTGAATGATGTTTATACCGTTGTTTGGTGCAACTGCATGCCATATTTTATATGAAAATAAACAAGCTGAAAACACTCTAACTGAAAAACCTTTAGTGCTTTTCTATAGCATTAAGCCTCAAATGTCAACTATACATCGGATTGGTTTCTTCTTTCAATTATAAAAAAGTAAAAATATGAAAGGTATTATAATGTTATACTAAAACTAAAATTAAAATAATGGGGGAAACCCTTAAGATAACATGTAGAAAGAAAGAAGAAATGCATATTACGCACGCAGAATAACAAGTGGACTTTGAACGATTACGTAATTATGGCATCCATAATTGTAATCGCGATTAGAAATTCGATTAATTGTGCAGCCCTATCCAAGGCCCAAATTTTCTTTGCTCCTGTGACTCCTCCTGCCCTTTTTATATTTCCTTTTCCTTAGTTTGCATGGGAAAAAGGGTTCTTTTTTTATATAATACTAATAATTGAGGTGACATGCATGTTTGCAGTCCATTTCACATTGTCACTTATCAGACTCACTCTACGAAGTGCAACTGTGACTGCCAACTTTTTCAGCAGCCTTGGTTCCAGAACTATCCTCCCGTTCATTTTCTCCATAGGCATTCTAGAAAACTCTTCAATAGAGTTTTAGGATTTCCTTCAACAATACAAACCAAGGCAAAACAGTATCTGAAATGGATATGAAACAAAAGTACAAGACTGTGTACTTAATTATTTTATGACAGAATGAGTTAGTCATACCATGAAGCATTGTGAATTATGTAAATAAATAATAAACAATGGTAATGTATGAAATGATGGGCTATAAATCAATAATGATAGGGTAAAATGCAATATATTTCATTGCTATGTATAAAGTTCATTCAAATGCATACACATTTTTTATACATATTGTTGTTGCATGGTAAGGAATTTGCAAATGAAAAACCCAAAATTTGGCAATTTAAATGTAACAAAATGGAAAGTCTGTCTTGAAACATTTATACATTATTGTTAAAGTCCATTTCTTTATGGAGAAAATGAATGGGATTTTTACTTCCAGAACCCCGCTGTGCTCAATCATAATGCTTATTGAAGTTTCTGCGGTTCTAGAGCATCGCTTGCATTACAACTTCCAATGTGCTGCTTCTTCATCCACCCTTTAAGCAATAGGAACTTAGATCTGTCTTCAGTAATGCTGCACTGCAACGATTTTGGTTAATAACAGCCTATTTTTTCACCTTTTCCAAGTCTCTTCCATGTGGTAGAACTCATACTCTGGAATCCCTCCATCAGTTCCGATTAATTGTGCTTTTCACCGAGTTCTGGAAGGAGCTGATCTCCCACCGCCGGAATGTGCTTCCTATTCGGTTACTGCGGCCGGTGGTTATGCGGTAGATCTTTCTGAGGACGGCCCGGCGTAGAAGGATATAGACCCAGGGGTCCAGAATCTGGTTCCAGGAGGCCATACGCACTCCCATTACCATTAAAGTCCTGTAGTTTTTCAGATCATCCCCCATCATCCCCCAGCTATACGAGCGGATGACTGACATCAGACCGAAGATCTGTCAGGAAAACAGAGAATGTTAGTTGTAGTCAGTGGATGAGGCAATATAAAGTCATGGTATAACAGCAAAAGAATACTAAGGACTAGTCAGAAACAAGATCAAACAGGAAAATTTAATTGATCAGAAGTTGCTCATTCATAGCTCGTGAGACATAATAAATCCTCAGTTGTGATTCATCCTCACAATGCATTCAGCTCTGTTTTGACCCCTGAAGAGATCATTTAAAATATCGAAATAAAATGCATGGCTTTTCTTTATGGGAACCAAAGTTTTCAAATGTGTCAAGACTATCAAAATACACATATGCCATTTTTATAGATTGCTTTTTAAACAAGTTCTTTTTTTAAGTACCAACTTTGTGTTGAGTCATACGGCTCACAGAACTTGTTCTTTGAAGAAATGTTCATATTAAAATTCCTAGAATTGTTACTGCAGACTTGGCAAAACTACACAGTTTGAGACAGTTGACATATAGGCTATTGTGGAGGAAATACATGGAATTACTCTTTTTTTTCTCAGGAGAAAAATCTGAGAAGGAAACTTTGTTTTCTATTTAATCTTATTGCTGTATAGGAGAAACAATTGACATATCAGTACAGAGATCTCGTTTGTGAGTTGTCTTTCCAATGGTGTTCCTACACAGACAAACTTAAAAAGTCTTTAAAAGAATAAAATAGTTTTCTTTTATTCATTTTTTATTACAATCAGAACTTATGTCTATTTATATAAATTTTGAGCATAGAATACAGTATTTTTAAAGTATACTTTGTCACTTGACTTCTAATATTACTTTAAATATATCTAATATAAACTGTATTTTCAGCATTTTTTGTTATGCATACTAATTTACATCCATATTTGTATACTAATTTTATATTGTTCTGTTACAATTATTTGCTTGGATCCTTCTTTAATCTTATGTTAATCTTTAATCTTATTATTTGTTTGCATGTGAGGTACTTGGAGCTTATTGTAATACTTTTTTATTGTACGGTCCTTAATAGACAGACAGACAGACAGACAGACAGACAGAGACACAGATAGATAGATAGATAGATAGATAGACAGACAGACAGACAGACAGACAGACAGAGAGACAGACAGAGACATAGATAGACAGACAGACAGACAGACAGACAGAGACATAGATAGACAGACAGACAGACAGACAGATAGATAGATAGATAGATAGATAGATAGATAGATAGATAGACAGACAGACAGACAGACAGACAGACAGACAGACAGACAGAGACATAGATAGACAGACAGACAGACAGATAGATAGATAGATAGATAGATAGATAGATAGATAGATAGATAGATAGATAGATAGACAGACAGATAGACATATAGATGATAGACAGACAGACAGACAGATAGACAGATAGATAGATAGATAGATAGATAGATAGATAGATAGATAGATAGATAGATAGATAGATAGATAGATAGATAGATAGATAGATAGATAGATAGAATGGTTAAGTTGTAATGGTCATACTCACCAGCAGAGGGCTCCAGCAGATGCAAGAAGTGACCATAATGCCCACCAGCTGTGCCACCATCTCAATGTCATGTGATTTAGCCGATCTGCGGTGGCACTTCTTCCTGCGCAGACGGGCGTTCACCAGTGTCACCCCGCTGATGGTGTTGCAGACCAGTGCCACGGCCAGCGCGGCCAGTCCCAGTCCAGAAAACAGCAGCACAAATATCACGTCTGTGATGCTGGTATTGTCTAACACGTTTATGAAGCACCAGGTCCACGGGAACTGGTAGGTGTATGTTCCCAGGCGAAAGAAGGGCAGCAGCGCTACAGATAAAGCCAACATCCATATCATCACCAGCACCATCTTGGTGTGGGCCATGCAAATTACGCGGGCGTGCAGGAGAGGCTGCGTCACACCCATGCACCGCTCCGCCGCCATAACGCACCCCAGAAACAGCGGGCACAGGCCGAAGAACACCATGCTGCCGCCCAGGAAATGGCAGGTGGCATCGGGTTGGTAACAAAGTCCTCCAGCGGTGCCAGACATGTAGAGATGCAGAACCAGGGCACCTGGAATAACATGACCGGCAAGGTCCGTAGCCACCAGAGAGCTGGCGAACAGCAGGAATGTTGCTTTGGAGCGCTTCCGCAGACGAGCGTACGCTTTAACCAGGATGATCAGTGCTACGATGTTGGACACGATGCCCAGGGTCATGGACAGGCCCGCTGCCGTGGGGTCGGTTGTGATGTTCAGGTTTTCCCTGCAGCACACCGGTGCCACTCCAGGCACCTGCTGGGTCTGATTGCTGAACCCTTCATTCACATCCAGGGCTGAACTGTTGTAGTGTTGGACAGCTAACATCTCCAGGCTATGGGATGAGCACCACTGAGCTTAGAGATACATATCTTTAGAGAAAAGAGCATAGAAGTGTGTTTATGAGAACTGGGCATTTAAAGCCGAGATTAAGAACTCGAATGCTTCTTTAGCTGTATATCAGATATGTAAAAATAGGAATGCTCTGCTTATTTTGGCTGGAAAGTTAGTCAATTTGGGACAATTTAATCAGTTAACAAGCAAGCGATTACAGCCCTTCCTGTTTTTTCCCTTGTTTATGTACAAACATTCAATGAGGGAAATTATGTCCAGAGGTCTGAAATGATACACTGACACACCTTTCAGAAAACTTTAGTGAATAGAAACATTGTTTTTGCACAATTTCCTCTCCAGGGTACATGAGAAAGCAAACAAATTTCAACACTTCTGACCATTCACCACTGTAATAAGAAGAACTAAACAACTGTTTGAAGATAACAAGATATATATATAAAAAAAAAAACAGATAAAAAGAAATACACAAAAGTATAAACAATGTTTAAATGCTTTTCCAGAAAACCTAAAAATGTCTAAATCAACTAGTTACCAACCTGATTACATTAATGAGCCAGATAAAGTAGATTCTATTTGAAGAGTTTATTTGCAAAAACAGATAACTCCATTTTTTTAAGTTTTCAAAAAGCATTTTTTTTTTAGGCTATGTTATCATAGTTTTATTGTGTTAGTTATTTAGTTATTTGTTTTAACCTAATCAAAATAACCCAACTGCATTTTGATTGAGATTATTGGAATGAAAAAACATGATTTTTGAAAATGGTTAAAAACGGAGTTATCTGTTTTTGTGTGTGTAGCCGATGTGTTAAAAATGTATGCATCACAGCAATTTGAATAACTACACGGTTTCTTTTACTTTAATATGTCATTTGCTCTGTCACTTATTCATATATTTTGGAGTAGCCTACATCGCAAATCTTTTTCTAGTCTATCAAAAGTCCATTTCAATAGGTAAATATTCCAAATATTTACCATTTACGCGTTTTGTATTATCCGTGCTGCTCACCTCACCTGAAAATCTTCATTTTATATCCCCCCCCCCCCCCCCAAAAAAAGTCCTTGAGAATCGAAAGGCGATATCAGACTCCCATCATCCGTTTAGTCCGGAGTCTTCTTACTTTTCCCGATAATAAAAAACGTATTCCAGTTCGACTAAAAGTGTCTTTGCAGTCTAAATATTGATGTTCAGAAGTGTTAGTGGTATTGTGGTCTTCATTGTCTAAGAAAACATCATGTAAAGGTGTATAAAGTAGGACTGTGGAGTGACCCGCGCGCGCTGCTGTATTTATAGCTCTCAGTGCGCTGTAAATAATGACGCGTCACTGCGTCTCACAGCAAAGTGAGCGCGTCTGCATGCGCCTAGTGTTTTAAACATCACGAGCTTGTACAGTAGCCTATGTGCTTACGCATAGATGATTCTCAGTTATTCTTTTTTAGGTAGGCAGCGCATCACTTTTAATCATCATTGACGCGTTGTAGCAGTTATTGACATCCTGGATAATAACATATAGACATGATATTTTGGAGTAATCTGCACACACCTATGATGCCCGGAAAGTACGCAATCTAGCACACAAGGTTTTGAGACACATTAAGCTTGGCAAGTGAATGGACAGGGCGCCATGGACCTGCCAGCAGTGTCAAATGTGAAATCAATACGCAGCATTTTAAATGCTCATTATAATTTACAGCTCAGTCTTTTAGTTTAACGTCATAGGATTTAATAAGCGGATAAAGTCCAATTTTGCATTGATATCCCCCACTCCCCACCCTGGATTTGATAGGTCTGGGATGGGACCAGACATGGAACCAGATTTATAAAATGCTCTTAAAGGGATAGTTGACCCAACGCTGAAAATGACCCTGTACTTTACTCACCCTCAAACCATAGGTGTATATGACTTTCTTCTTTCAGACAAATACAATTGGAGTTATATAAAAAAAATGTCCTGGCTCTTCCAAGCTTTTTAACGGCAGCTTTATAATAGCAGTGAATGGGTGTTGAGATTTTAAAGCAAAATAAAGGGCATCCATCCATTATAAAAAGTGCTCCACGTGACTCCAGGGGGTTAATGAAAGCCTTCTGAAGTGAAGCGATGCATTTTTATATTAAAAAGATATGCATATTTAAAACTTTCTAATGGAGGACAGCGTACAACCGCTGAGGGCGGAAACTACGGTAATACAGGACTGTCAGCCAACGGCCATGGGCGGGGCCTAAACAATGTGATGTCATATTGCATAGAGAATCAAAACAGCATGCCTAGTGAGACTAACTTGGTTTAATGGGGATTAAAAAATAAGTAGTGTGTGTATTTTATATTATTGTAGGGTGGTTGTGTTCACACACTGCCAACACACATTTAGGTCCAAACACCATGTAAAAGTGGATTTTGCATAATAGGTGCTCTTCAACAATTACATTTTTAAAAGCAATTTTTTATTACTTTCTAACTTTAAAAAGTAGGGATAGGGCCTAAACAATGTGATGTCATATTGCATAGAGAATCAAAACAGCATGCCTAGTGAGACTAACTTGGTTTAATGGGGATTAAAAAATAAGTAGTGTGTGTATTTTATATTATTGTAGGGTGGTTGTGTTCACACACTGCCAACCATGTAAAAGTGGATTTTGCATAATAGGTGCTCTTCAACAATTACATTTTTAAAAGCAATTTTTTATTACTTTCTAACTTAAAAAAGTAGGGATATTTTGTGTTTTGTATTCTTCTTTTTTCTGAAAATTGTCTTTAAGACAAAACTTTTGTAGAGTTAAAATTCTCAAAAAGAATCTTCTTAAACAGCACAAATTCTCAAAGTTACACTGAAAAAACTGTAGAGAAAAAAATCACTCAGAAATTGCTATTAAATTTCACAATTAATTTTTAAAAAAATGGTAGCACATTATTTAAACATTATTTTTTTAAGTAGAAAGACTAAAATAGTATTTTCTTGTAAAACATACTTTTAAAGTTTCATTTATAACGTTTTATTTGCGAAATTTCAATATATATATATTTTTTACAGTGTAATAACTCCCAACTTGTCTTAAAACCCCAAAGGTAAGACATTTATGAATTTATTGAGTTGTTTCAGATTAACTGTCCATCAGTTAATCTTCAGCAAGAATTTTGAGAATATATGAGAACTTCTAAAGAACTTTTCAAAAACTGAACATAGAACATTCTTACAATGTCTTAGAATTTATCTTTTGACATTTCTTATAACTTCTGTGACTGTCTTAAGAAGATTTCCGGCCCCATGAATCCGGCCCCACTGGTTCCAAGGACATGGGGAGCGAAGAGGAAGAAAGAGTATGTCAGAGGTACTTTTTAAACATTTCTTTCATGACCATAAAAGAACAATTCCTAACAGATTTAAAAAGTACCAAGGGATGTAGGCTATACAAAACTTCTTGCACACATAAAGAAAAAAAATCTCTAATTACTGAAGAGTACAGCAGCTGGCCATAACTGGATGAGAGCAATCAAGAGAACCTAACAAAAGACCTTTTCACGTTACTCCTCCTGGTACTGACCTTTTTTCCCAACCAGCCTAATTTGGCACTAAACGGAAAAGCACAACAAATAGTGGCCCATCATGACTGAAAGGGTTGGTCGGTCTTGCGTCATCTCCTTTAAACACTCTGAGGAGGAAATAATCACATGATGGCAATGTTGAATACCTCTCTCTCTCTCTCTCTCTCTCTCTCTATATATATACAGTGCCTTCCGAAAGTATTCATACCCCTTCAGTTTTTTACATTTTGTAATGTTGCTGCCTTATGATAAACTGTACTTACTAAACTTACTTTTTTTTCCACATCAATCTATACTCCTAGTATTAAGACGTGTGTGCCTTTCCAAATCATACCCATTCAATTGGATTTGCCACAGGTTAACTTCACTCGAAGTGTAGTAATATCTACAAGCAATATGAATGCTCCTGAGCTAAATTTCAACTGTCCCAGATATGAATACTTATGCAATGGAATCATTTTAGTTTTAAATTTTTAATAAATTTGCAAAGATGTTAAAAACCTGTTTTTTTGCTTGACAATTAAGGTGTATGGAGTGTAGATTGTTGTGGAAAAGCAGTTTAACATAAGGCAGCAACAAAACAAAATGTGGAAAAAATGAAGGGGTGTGAATACATTCGCAAGGCACTGTATATAAGCTGAATATATGTAATATATAATATAAGCCGAATAAAAAACGTGAAGACAATACATGCACAGTATGTGGTTTATGTGTGTTTTTCCAAGTCATCGGGTAATAAACAAAGTATCTGAATAATACAGTGCTAACTATAGCAGTCATTACACTAGCCTATATAAACTATAAAATATATTTTCTGCCTTATACTGTGATTACAATTGAAAGTATATGAACAAATGATTAGGAAAATATAAGAAAAATATTACAGAAGACAAATTACTGGTAGGCCTAATTGTCCAGTAGTGTATTTGATTAAAAGTAATAGATAAAATGAATGAATAAATAAAACTTGTCAATTAGACTAAAATAAAGAAAAGTATTTTTACATTTGATATTTCTGTCCCCCTCACTTCTGAAATGATGTCTACGTCCCTATAGGCAGCGGTTATTTTACATTTTACATTTACATTTAGTCATTTAGCAGACGCTTTTATCCAAAGCAGTCAAAACTAACAAAAGAGCAACAATATATAAGTGCAAATGAGTCTCGGTTAGCCTAATGCAGTACACGTAGCAAGGTGTATATGTATATATATATATATATATTATACACACACACATATACAAAGAAAAACAAGTAGATAGTGTTTGTTTTTTGTTTGTTTTTTTAAATACAGACTAAAAAAAAAAAGTTAAATATAGATAAAGTAGAATTAAAATAGAATAGGATAAAATGAATGAATAAATAAAACTTGTCAATTAGACTAAAATAAAGAAAAGTATTTTTACATTTGATATTTCTGTCCCCCTCACTTCTGAAATGATGTCTACGTCCCTATAGGCAGCGGTTATTTTACATTTTACATTTACATTTAGTCATTTAGCAGACGCTTTTATCCAAAGCAGTCAAAACTAACAAAAGAGCAACAATATATAAGTGCAAATGAGTCTCGGTTAGCCTAATGCAGTACACGTAGCAAGGTGTATATGTATATATATATATATATATTATACACACACACATATACAAAGAAAAACAAGTAGATAGTTTGTTTTTTGTTTGTTTTTTTAAATACAGACTAAAAAAAAAAGTTAAATATAGATAAAGTAGAATTAAAATAGAATAGAAAGTGTTAGAGATAGAGGGTCAAATAAAGGTGGAACAGATGTGTTTTTAGTCGTTTCTTGAAGATGGTTAAGGACTCAGCTGCTCGGATTGATTTGGGCAGGTTATTCCACCAGGAGGGAACAAATAATATACTTATTTGCACTAAGTATAGCGATAGAGGCTATTTACACTAAGTGCAAATAGCAATGAGATGCTATTTACACTGAGTGAAAATGGTATATTTTCTTAGCAATATGCCATTTAAACTATATGCAAATAGCGATAGATTCTATTTACACTTTGTAAAAAATCAGGATTTTCTGCTATTTAACAGGGCTGCATCTCACGCAGTCAACGTGACACTCACGCCACTCACACTGTTCTTTCTTACGCTCTCACGCCACACATCCATTTGTTTTCACGCAGTAAAGGCTTTAGTAAAGGCTCATGTGTGCATTTGTGGAAAGCGTCAAGATTCTTTACAACGTGTTTTCGTAGCGCTGAGCAAAGTAGCCAATCACAGACATATCTGTTGATTTATTGAACACCTGTGATTGGCCATTGCGTTCACCCGCCTCTAAACGCTGTTTTTTTTTTCCTGCACGCTTGCGAATCCACTCTCTCTAACATGATGTAGCTAAATAAGAGGTTCATTGATTATAAAGGAACTTTGTGAGATCGAGATGAACTGAAGTAAGTGATACCTTTTTAGTGATTATAAAGGAAGGTCCTATTTGAACACTTTCTTGGATAAATATAATCTGTTCAGAATTTGAATAAAAGTTTTGTTTTTCGTGCCGCTAACGGCCATATACCTTAAACAAGCAGCAAAGTTTCGGGAGTGACATAGCCTCCCAAACTGACATCAAACATTGGCATCAAAAACGCAATTCAAACTGATGTCAAAAACTTCACATCCATTTGACATCCAACAAGGTGGGCTATTTGCACTTAGTATAGATTTGCACTTAGTGGAAATAGCCTCTGGATGCATAAAGGAAAATGATATTAATTGCGAGCAAATTGGAATTTTGGCCACGTCTCCTGCTTCTCAGATATTTTTCTTGAGAAAATATCTCTTCCACAATTTCCAAAGAGATCTCACATTATAGCAATATCAACAACTGACTCATTCGGTTTTATTTCCTATAATGGAATTTCGGGAAAAATCAGATACAAAGTTATCCTTTATATAAACATAACTGTGCAACTTCAACTTTTGAGCAATACAGCTTTTTACTTTGACTTATATTTCTAAACATCTTCTCACAGTTTACTGACATCAGGCATTTGCTGAGGCTTTGGTTGTGCTGATTGACTACACCACATCTTCATACAGTACTACAAAATTGCAGGCCATCACCCAAGCACTTTCCTCGGGTCATTAAGTCTGTGAGATCTATCTGAGACTCAACTTTATACAAAGTGGATAGGAAATTAAAGTGGATGAACAGGATAAATGTGCTGGAATTAAGTGCTCTGCAAACTAAAACTAGAATCATGCACGGTCAATTACACGTTTCACACATGCAAGACCATTTTAGCAGACACTTTAGCCCAAAGTGTCACAGCATTTATTCCAGGAGGGAATCCCACTGGAGCAACATGATGTGAGGTGTTTTTCACAATGGTGACGGCTGACAGCTCGTTCCCTGTGGAGATCGAACTGGCATTCTTCTGACTTCTAGCCCCAGGCTTTAACCAATTTGCCACATCCTCAGGTTTGTTTCGTTTTTCGCTAAAAGCTGTAAATGGACTAAGTACTGCAGTGACTAATGATTTCATTGGTCTCTAGTGAGGAGAGTCTGGCGAAGATAAATGACCATGCAGCTATCACAATGTCATCGGCTTTTAGGCCTACAAAATACGCCACAGGGGAAATTTCGCTCATCCATTTGTCTTATGAGAGGAAATATTCAGATAATAAAAGGAAAGCACATGCACTTCGGAAATCTGAGAAATTGCATTTTAAAAACAAACTAGACTTTTAGATTTTCTAAAGACAATTGCCCATTTGTAATTTGTAAAAGTATTATTCAGAAGCAATGTTTTAAATGTAAAGTTAAATCAGTTACTTACATATTAATGACAGTGATGCTGACAACACATTTTAGGTTTTGATTTACATAGGGAAAATAGTCATATTATACTCAGAAAAAAAAGGTGCAACAGCTTTCACTATAGCCAGTATTCGCTTTAAAATGAAGGATATGCATATATTTCTAAATTAGCAGTTTTGGAGCATCAATAGGCTATATATACATTTACTTATTCTCGTTGACATTAACTAGTAAAGTAATGCATTAATTTACAAGAAAATATTTGGGTTACTTTTTCAAATAAGTAACACCAGTTTCTTTGTTTTTCCCATTTATTGACTGACAGCTAAAAACAGAACTTTTTTTAAAATAAGAAACAAACAAGCAAACCCAGCCCAGATTTAAATCGTAGCGCTAAAGTAGTGTATTACTTTCCATTTTTCCATAACTCAAATTTTTGTGGAGTAATGCAACATTGTAGTGCATTAAAACAACTTTCCCCAACACTGTGTAAAACACAACACAATGAAGTGCAAAATTCAAAATACAGTTAAAACACCTGTAAAAAAATATGACTAATCAATACAGAAAATTATTGTTAAAACATTACATTGTACGTTATTTTCTGGATATTTTTACTGTATGCTCTACTGTTTGTCTTCAATGTAATATAAGTAACTTCGAATAAAAAAACAAATGCATAAAGGAAAATGATATTAATTGCGAGCAAATTGGAATTTTGGCTACGTCTCCTGCTTCTCAGATATTTTTCTTGAGAAAATATCTCTTCCACAATTTCCAAAGAGATCTCACATTATAGCAATATCAACAACTGACTCATTCGGTTTTATTTCCTATAATGGAATTTCGGGAAAAATCAGATACAAAGTTATACTTTATATAAACATAACTGTGCAACTTCAACTTTTGAGCAATACAGCTTTTTACTTTGACTTATATTTCTAAACATCTTCTCAGAGTTTACTGACATCAGGCATTTGCTGAGGCTTTGGTTGTGCTGATTGACTACACCACATCTTCATACAGTACTACAAAATTGCAGGCCATCACCCAAGCACTTTCCTCGGGTCATTAAGTCTGTGAGATCTATCTGAGACTCAACTTTATACAAAGTGGATAGGAAATTAAAGTGGATGAACAGGATAAATGTGCTGGAATTAAGTGCTCTGCAAACTAAAACTAGAATCATGCACGGTCAATTACACGTTTCACACATGCAAGACCATTTTAGCAGACACTTTAGCCCAAAGTGTCACAGCATTTATTCCAGGAGGGAATCCCACTGGAGCAACATGATGTGAGGTGTTTTTCACAATGGTGACGGCTGACAGCTCGTTCCCTGTGGAGATCGAACTGGCATTCTTCTGACTTCTAGCCCCAGGCTTTAACCAATTTGCCACATCCTCAGGTTTGTTTCGTTTTTCGCTAAAAGCTGTAAATGGACTAAGTACTGCAGTGACTAATGATTTCATTGGTCTCTAGTGAGGAGAGTCTGGCGAAGATAAATGACCATGCAGCTATCACAATGTCATCGGCTTTTAGGCCTACAAAATATGCCACAGGGGAAATTTCGCTCATCCATTTGTCTTATGAGAGGAAATATTCAGATATTAAAAGGAAAGCACATGCACTTCGGAAATCTGAGAAATTGCATTTTAAAAACAAACTAGACTTTTAGATTTTCTAAAGACAATTGCCCATTTGTAATTTGTAAAAGTATTATTCAGAAGCAATGTTTTAAATGTAAAGTTAAATCAGTTACTTACATATTAATGACAGTGATGCTGACAACACATTTTAGGTTTTGATTTACATAGGGAAAATAGTCATATTATACTCAGAAAAAAAAGGTGCAACAGCTTTCACTATAGCCAGTATTCGCTTTAAAATGAAGGATATGCATATATTTCTAAATTAGCAGTTTTGGAGCATCAATAGGCTATATATACATTTACTTATTCTCGTTGACATAAAATACAAGTTATTGTGATGCATGTTTTTTTTAAATGTGTAAAAGCATTAAATTGGTCTCTCTAAATGTGTCTCTCAAACTACTTGCCCTTTAAAATCTTAATTGTGTGCCCTAAAAATCATGTGACTTGTTAGAAGAGACATAATTTCCTTGGAGGGAAAGCAACTCCAAAAACAAAGTAGTTAGTTAAAAAAAAGTAGAACACAATACACCCACCCTGTTATATATACAGTACTGTGCAAAAGTCTTAGGTCACCAGTATTTTCACCAGAGCAATACAGCTTTTTACTTTGACTTATATTTCTAAACATCTTCTCAGAGTTTACTGACATCAGGCATTTGCTGAGGCTTTGGTTGTGCTGATTGACTACACCACATCTTCATACAGTACTACAAAATTGCAGGCCATCACCCAAGCACTTTCCTCGGGTCATTAAGTCTGTGAGATCTATCTGAGACTCAACTTTATACAAAGTGGATAGGAAATTAAAGTGGATGAACAGGATAAATGTGCTGGAATTAAGTGCTCTGCAAACTAAAACTAGAATCATGCACGGTCAATTACACGTTTCACACATGCAAGACCATTTTAGCAGACACTTTAGCCCAAAGTGTCACAGCATTTATTCCAGGAGGGAATCCCACTGGAGCAACATGATGTGAGGTGTTTTTCACAATGGTGACGGCTGACAGCTCGTTCCCTGTGGAGATCGAACTGGCATTCTTCTGACTTCTAGCCCCAGGCTTTAACCAATTTGCCACATCCTCAGGTTTGTTTCGTTTTTCGCTAAAAGCTGTAAATGGACTAAGTACTGCAGTGACTAATGATTTCATTGGTCTCTAGTGAGGAGAGTCTGGCGAAGATAAATGACCATGCAGCTATCACAATGTCATCGGCTTTTAGGCCTACAAAATATGCCACAGGGGAAATTTCGCTCATCCATTTGTCTTATGAGAGGAAATATTCAGATATTAAAAGGAAAGCACATGCACTTCGGAAATCTGAGAAATTGCATTTTAAAAACAAACTAGACTTTTAGATTTTCTAAAGACAATTGCCCATTTGTAATTTGTAAAAGTATTATTCAGAAGCAATGTTTTAAATGTAAAGTTAAATCAGTTACTTACATATTAATGACAGTGATGCTGACAACACATTTTAGGTTTTGATTTACATAGGGAAAATAGTCATATTATACTCAGAAAAAAAAGGTGCAACAGCTTTCACTATAGCCAGTATTCTCGAAGGATATAAGGATATGCATATATTTCTAAATTAGCAGTTTTGGAGCATCAATAGGCTATATATACATTTACTTATTCATAAAATACAAAAATACAAGTTATTGTGATGCATGTTTTTTTTTAATGTGTAAAAGCATTAAATTGGTCTCTCTAAATGTGTCTCTCAAACTACTTGCCCTTTAAAATCTTAATTGTGTGCCCTAAAAATCATGTGACTTGTTAGAAGAGACATAATTTCCTTGGAGGGAAAGCAACTCCAAAAACAAAGTAGTTAGTTAAAAAAAAGTAGAACACAATACACCCACCCTGTTATATATACAGTACTGTGCAAAAGTCTTAGGTCACCAGTATTTTCACCAGCTAAAAAAAGGTTTTAAGTCAGTTATCTTTTGCCGAGACAGACTAAATCCAGAAGCACTGTGGCAACGTCTCCAAGATGCTTCAAGAAACCTACCTGCGTCACGAATCCAGTCTATGAACCTTCGTTCACTCACCCCCAGATGTTATGCGCTCACTACATTGACTCTCACACCACACAGACTGTTACATGTCACTCCGGACTACAGTTCCAGTCATCCATTGCACTGATTACACACACACAGCTGAATGCACTGATTACACACACACAGCTGAATCCAATCAGACACGCTTTATAAGCCCTGGACGTCCTCGTTCAGATCGTATTGTATGCGCATATCGCTAGTCAGTGATGGCTATGTTATGGAGCCATTTCGTTAGCCATTGTTTATGTCCAAGTCCAAGTCCAAGTCCAAGTCCTGCCTGGCCTGGCCTGGCCTGGCCTGTTTTCCAGTCCTTTGATTATTGCTCGTGTTTACAGATTACCCCTTTTGTCAAGCCCTCTGGATTACATTCGCCGATCGATGACCCACGCTTGTCCTAGGATTACTCCTCGCCTTGCCTGTGTTGTACCTGTTTGCCATTGTTTGACCCATGCCTGTTATGACCACGTCTCTTAAATAAAAGCATGCAGATGGATCCGCACGTCTCACGTCTCTGTCGCCCCGTAACAACCTGCAAAACTACCTGCTGCTTTAAAAGCTGCTTTAAACGCATAGAATGGTCACACCAAACGTTGATTTAATTTAGTTATTAGAAGTTAATTGATATGGAAAATCTTTTTATGATATTATTTTTGACAGCATCCTCATTTTACAGCATTTTTACACAAGTGCCTAAAACGTTTAACAGTACTGAAGTTAATTTCAGGTAGGTCTCTTGAAGCATCTTGGAGACGTTGTCACAGTTCTTCTGGATTGAGTCTGTCTCAGTTTGTTCTGTTTCTTCATTTGATTCCAGACAGACTGATGATGATCAGATCAGATCTCCGTGTGGAGCACTGGCTGCTGTCAGACAAAAATCTCACTGGATTATTACAATTAATGGCAAAACGAATATTTGGGAATGTAAACCGATATTTCCTACTGACACACTACAGCAAAAGATAAAAAGAACTGACTTAAAACCATTTTTTAGCTGGTGAAAATACGACTTTTGCACAGTACTATATAAGTCTTTGTTTATTAATTTTTAATGTAATATTTTTTTTGCATTAATGTTAATCTTCAGCTAGAATGTTTTTTTTTCTTAGCTAGTAATGGGCTTTATTAGCTTAAACGTCCACCCTGTTAAGACCCACCCCGTTACACACTGGTGCTCTGTTTAGGCTAAAAAAATAAATAAATACTGAAATAAAATCAAATATACAATTAAATAAGTAATAAAAACAAGAAAATAAATTTTTTTTACACTGCACTGTAAAATGGCATGTAACAGGGTGGATACATTTTCTGGAATGCTAAATTTGACATGTTAAATATTTGGTCAGGATTATTAGGTTATACCAGCATGAGCTTCACCAGCGTGTTTTTCTGACATGTTCTCCCTCTTGATTAGACTAAAAAAAACATTAAATGTTTACCCAAAAACAAATGATAAACTGAACTCATACACTTGAAAGTGATAGAAAACCTCCACTCATTTTCTCCCCAGGAATTTTTCTAACTTAAGTGATAGATTTATAGGCATCAGGAAAGTAGATGGAAATCTGGCCTAGAGCAATCTGCTCAGAGAATAAAAAGAGTTTGAAGTTTGAACTTGGCGATCCATATTTCCTCCCCTGGGATGTTCGACTGAAAATATAACCTCTGTGGGACAATGAGCAAGTAAATTTAACTGGAACAGGGTTTAGAATACAAATGTGATCCCTTTAAATCTGATGCATGACTAGAGATTCACACACAAAAACAACTACAACAAATGAGCGGGAAATGGCTTCATAAAACTATTACAAATGCAGAAAATGATCTCACCCCATCACAGAATATTACACACGCTGGTATTTCACAAGGGAAAGTTTTCGCTTTGTGGAACCGAGGTAAACATTTGAGAATTGGGACTGTTTAGTGTCAAACAAAGGTTGTATGTGCAGTGACACTGGCCGGACCTGTCCGGGAAATAAACAGCACAACTGACTGGAATGAAAAACAGGCAGGCTAGTTTGCGCTACTTTGGTGCTGCTATAGTCATACTTAGACTGCATAGTCACAATATGCCACTGTACGGTTCAGTTTGGGTTGGCGATTAGTATGATTTAATCATTTAACATTTTTACTAATGCTGCATGATTGTTGAAGTGGAAGCAATTGAGCTTTCTAAGCCTGGCTGATGGGTGCAATGGGGGCGCGATTAAGAGTCATTTCCTTATAAAGAAAAACATTTTGTTGTGTGTAATTAATAAACTCAAGCGGAAATTGCATGTTTGGCACAAAAACAGCATAAAGCAACAGTCATGGTGGAAAAACTGTGACGTAAAAAGGAAAACATGACAAAGTTGACCATGTAATAAGGTATTTATTAAATAAATAAATTGGTAAACATTATTTATACACATTTGTTACACTGAAAATACTTATTTATTGACAAATAATTGCTATATTTAGAATGAAAAAAAAACGTGATTATCAAACAGAAAACAAAATACATGGGTTCTTTTAGTATATTTATTTATTTTTGTATGAATTAAATAACTAATATATATATATATATATATATATATATAAAAGAAATCATAGCACTTGTTACACTCAAAATACTTATTTATTCACAAATGACTGCTATGATATTTAATATAAAAATAAATGCGATTAGGTTAATTTACAAAGTGTACATTGACATCAAAATAGTTCTCTATGCTATTTGCAGTGTCTTTTAGATGACTATATTCTACATACGATTAAGACACTTCATTTAAGATCCAAAAACACAGTGTGTAGCTTATTTTACACGCCACTATCAGTCAAATGCACATACACCTTATTAAATTGAAACAAGTGAAACATGTACCAAAGGAAGTACTGCACTTGTGAAACAAAACCACTCTTCATGTCTCTGTTCGGTTTGTGAAATGTAGAAATCATTCACCCAAAGGCACTGCAAACTCATCTGCCAAACCACATACAGACACTTCAGTTTGTGACTGGCATGCATTATGTGCTAAACACCATTGAGTATCAGCAAAAAGACAATCAGAAACTGAGACGGCATCAATATCTGTGAACACACAGCTCACAAATCCCATTTAGCACCCTGAACGATAAACTCCTCTGGCACAGCAGGTTAATCAGCTGTGCCACATTGCGAGCTCCTGATAAACAGCCCATCCTTGAAATAAAGTCATGCCACCGCCAGCACCAAGTGCCTCTGATGACAGCTACCAGAAATAGCCGCAGATTTATGACTATGAGGATTAATAAAGTGAGAGGAGCTACGGCCTCCTGAAGCTTCCAGCAAGGGCTTCTGGTTTAGTCACTGGCCTCTTAGATCAGTCACAAGCTGGCAGAATTGTTAATGTGGGGATTTGAGTGTGGTATCAATCTTGAAGGAATGTCCCTCCTATAAAAACCAATTGCATTTAAAATGGAAGTCTGTCGGGCAATAGTATGTGCTTTGAAGCAACATTGCACAGAAAGTATGTTTTGTTAAAGCCTTTATGTGTTTTATATGAGTGTGCAACGTCTAAATCATTCTTTTGGAACAACTGTTTTAGATCTTCTGCTTCTGTGTTAGCAGTAATTTTGTGGCTGGATTGTCCTTTACAGTAAGTAATCAGTCTCTTTTGTTATTGCTGAGCAGATCATGTGAAGTTTACAGGCTTTGCAAGAGTTGAAAATTGCATGTAATTCTACACAAACTAGGTTAGTAAACAGTTTGAAGTCTTGTGGTTATACTTAAACAAATCTGTATTCTAACATTTATTCCAGTGCAGTGGTTTGCCCCTTAGACTCATATGTTATTGTTAACTAAACTTTATAAATTTGAATGGAAATACTGCTGAAATAAAGAGGAAAAAAAGAAACCAAATAAAATTATGAAATAAAAAATAGAAACAAGATTTTAAAAGTAAGGTTAAATCAATCATTAACATATGAATGATAAATGATGCTGTCAAAACATTTAGATTGGGAGACATGAATGAGAAACTGAATTGACATTGAATTTAATTAAAAATAATTGAAAGTGATATAAAAATATATTTTTTAAATCATTTTTTGTATCCCTCATAATAAATTAAATGCACAAGAAAGTATTTTTTTTAACTTATTTACTTATTTTTTGACTTATAAAATAAATTGTATATGTATATGTATATATATATATTAGATGAAAAACTTTAAAATTTAAAATGCTCTGTAAATGAACAACTAAATGAAAAATAAAGAAGTTAAGTAGAAATATTAAAAAATAATAAAAAATGATAAAATTACTAAAATTAATTAAAAATGACAACATTACTAAAACTTAAATTACAATTAAAATGAAAATGAAAATATAAAATAAGGGCTAATTAAAAACATGAATAAATACTGTAAACATATAGAAACACTAATAAAATAGCATGCTTTGTTTAAAACTTATTATTTAAAACTTATTTTCTTTTGTAATCAACAGCATGCCACACTTAACTTGCACTGAACCTGAACATTGGTTTTATTGGTCATAATGGTGAGGACAAATATTTAGTATTAGTAGTAATCCCACAAGCCCTGCCGCATAAAACATATTTAAAGACGCATTTAAATGCCTATGTCTCTGTTTCCAAAATCCACAGTCCAGGATCAGATGGAAAAACATCACGGTTCATTTTGTGAGAGATCAGCCTCCCAAAAACGCATCCAGACCCTTAAGCCTTAATGAAATGTTTGAGTGTTTAATATATTAAAGCGTGAAGAACTAAATTAATTGTTTCTAGTTTCCCTTACACACAAACAGACATGCTGATTCACTCGCACACATTCAAACAGGTCTCTTCTCATAGAGAAAAACCTTTCTCAGACTGACAGATTAATAAACAGTCTCATATTGCGGTTGACAGATGATACCTCAATTTCATCATTAGCTAATACCAGAAACCTCATCTGCGGTCTCAATGGATTCCTTTATTCTTAACAATCAAGAAACAAAAAATCCTCTATTCTTACCCATAATAACCTCCCACTGCGAGACTAACACAATTATTGACTCTTTCTGACTTTATTTCTGGCACAGTGCACTCTTCCTTGATCTCTGATATGAACATAAACCTTCTCAAACTATGAAGTATCTATCAAAGGCAGAATGCTGATACTTATCTCACTAATTACACTGATGATTTGGCACCACTGTGACCTGCTGATATATAATTGCTTAACAATTTTCACTCAAGCAAAAAAACAGCAAATTTCCATGGAAAAGTACTGGCAGCTGCTTTTCGTTCTCCATGACTCAAGTCCGTCGGCCCCAAAACTCTTCTGGGACATGAAAAAATGAGTAACAGTTGAAGTGTGGATCAATACAATAGAATTATGGAATGGAAATGCAAACTATATTTGTATTTTATTGGCTACATTATCAGTTTCTTTTATACATTAATCAAGATCTTTTAGGTTTCAATGTGCATACATGAGACAAATTTTAATGCAAATTTTAGATTTGTTTAACATTTTAAACCACATAATTCTTGTATGTATAAGCGCCAATAAATATCCGAGTACTGGCGTAGAAATCCCCCTATACGCACATGACTTAAGATAACCTGCCCTAGTAAAAAAGTAATATATTTAAAATACATGTATTTAAAACTAAGTATAGTTCAATCTAGTAACATATTTAGTGACATATCACTCAGGACTTACTCATATAAAAATTATAATTCAACTTTATTTGGAGTACTACTTGTGCACAATGCATATTTAATATTAAGCCTGAAATGTGTTTTAATGTCACTATTGATGAGGACTGTATGACCTTTGAAAAATATATGTCTTTAAATGCAAGATATTTAAAGGGTACCTCGCAGTAGCAAAAAGCACCATCTTTCGGATGAGACGTTAAACTGAGGTCCTGACTCTCTGTGGTCATTAAAAATCCCATGGCACTTCTCGTAAAGAGTAGGGGTGTAACCCCGGTGTCCTGGCCAAATTGCCCCCATGGCCCCCTAATAATCCCCATCCACTTGATTGGCTCTATGACTTTCTCTCCTCTCCACCTGTAGCTGGTGTGTGGTGAGCGCACTGGCGCCGTTGTCCTGTGGCTGCCGTCGCATCATCCAAGTGGATGCTGCACACTGGTGGTGGTTGAGGAGAGATCCCCCCACATGATTGTAAAGCGCTTTGGGTGTACAACAATACACAGTAAAGTGCTATATAAATGCATCATTCATTCTTCAGTATATTTTTGGTTGGACTTCAGCATTACTTCCGCACAATTAAAGTGCATTAAGTAAAATACATAAATATTTAAAATACATTTTAGTATGTTTATTTTTCACTAGGGTGGGGCGTCTCTAGCAACACTTAAAAATGTATACTTTTATCACATCTCTAGCAACACCCTGTCGAGTCGGACGACATCGTCCCTTTTGAACACAATCACTCAGATCTGAGATCTCTAGTTCTCCACTGCACCAGCTGCGCAGCAGTAACAGACAAACAGTCTCAATCATAGAGAATCCCTCCAGCAAAAAGGATACAACAGCTTAGGCTATATAGAAAAGGTATAGCAAAGGTAATATCATGTCACATTACATAACTGTCCTGTAATATGATTCATTTATATAGCAAATCTTCAAAACCCACCTCTGTTATTGGCTAGGCAAATTTGGTTTTTGATTACCTCAGCATGTCACCCAAGTCATGAGTGTTTATGGTTAGTATTATTTTCAGACAGACGTCTAGCGGTCTTATCTTGTCCATATGTATCCGTGACTGCAACACACTTAAACTGTTTGAATATTTAGTCCTCAAAAGGCATACAAATGTTAGGCCTGCAAGGGAAAGTCAAACATTAAACTGCAAGGAAAGGAAATGTTGGTTTTTCTGAGGCTCTAGAGATTACAGGTGTTGTAAATGATGTTCAGGTTCTTGCACAGACCAATCGTTTTGCTTCTTAGGACCTCAATATATCGCCAAGAGCCACAGCTATTTATTTTGGGATGCTTTATTTAAAAAAAACGTGTAGCTGCTGACTTGCATTTTATGAATCACAGAGGACCAGGTATTCATGGGGCTGGAGCCCTCCCTGGGCTTGACTGGGGATCAGGAGCCCTCCGTGGGTTATACTCGGGAACAGGAGCCCTCCCTGGGCTTAACGAGGAAACAGGAGCCCTCCCTGGGCTATACTCGGGAACAGGAGCCCTTCCTAGGCTGAATTGGGAATCTGGAGCCCTCCCTGGGTTGAACTGGGGATCAGGAGCCCTCCGTGGGCTATACTCGGGGACAGGAGCCCTTCCTGGGCTGAACTGGAGATCAGGGTGCTGGAGGAGCAGGCACAGCAAAAAGCTTTCGAGGAGCTGGCACTGGAGTTGGAACCGACACTGGGACCTCATGAATGCATGACGGGCTTGCCATATTAATGTTGGTTGGGCTTGCCATATTAACGGGCGGTCAACTAGAGTAGGCCGTGGACGGCGGGCTGGTTCTGGGTCGGGGCAGGACGCTCTCCAGACACCAGAGAATTCCTTCCCTCCAGCTCAGTCCCGTGGTGTCTGGGAGGTCCGTACGGTCGAGGGCCATAGCCGCGGAAAGCCTGCAGAACTCCCAGGAATACTCGACAAAGGGGAGATCTAGGCGAGCTAAGGCGGAGAACCGAGCGGCAATTTCCAAAGCCACGGGGAAAATGAGGAAAACAAAAAAACTTCTCAAAAGGCAGAAAAAAAACAAACACAAGGAAAAGTCGCCACTCACTCTTTGTTTGGGTCTGGAATTCTATCATGGGTTCCTACTGTGAGGAGCACGGAGACCAGGAGTACAAAACAAAGGAGTTGAATTCTTTTTTTTTTTTTTTTCAGGGAATCACACATAGCACAAGGAGTTGACAAACAATTCCAGACAAAAGAGAACAGAACAGGCTAGAACTAAATAGGGCAGATAACAAGGGGCAGACAGGTGATGGGGATAACTAATAACAAGGAACAGGTGATACTAATAATGGGAAAAGGAACTGGAAGGACCAAATAAGGACAACAGGAACTAAACGGGAACATACACGTGACAGTTATGAGTCTTCAAGTTACAAATGGGAAAAAACAGAGTTCCTGCCTTTAAATGATTTAAGAATTAAAATAAAAATACAATATTATATTCAATAAAAAACTTTAAACAAAAATAAAAAATGTTGCCTTTGCAACAATTTGATTTTCCTTTACGGTAAGTAATCAGTCTCTTTTGTTATTGTTGAGCAGATCATGTTAAGTTTACTGGCTTTACATGAGCTGAAAATTGCATGTAATTCTACACAAACTAAGCTAGTAAACAGTTTGAAGTTTGTGGTTATACTTAAAAAAACAAATCTGTATTCTAACATTGTTTCCAGTGCAGTGATTTGCGTAAACCATATGTTATTGTTAACTAAACTATTAGGGTTAACTGAAATAAAGCTAAAATGGAAACAATAAAATAAAATAAAAAATAGATACAATGTTTTAAAAGTAAGGCTAAATCAATCATTAACATATGAATGATAAATGCATGCTGTCAAAACATTTTATATTTGAATTTAGATGGGGAGAGATGAAAAACTGAATTGATATTGAATTGAATACCCCCCACCCCCCACCCTTTTTCTTCAAAATAATTTTTTGAAAAATAAAGAAAAAAAATAATTAAAAATGTCAAAAGCACATGTACTATCTATCAAAGGCAGAATACTTATACTTATGTCACTAAGAACATTTGGCATCACTGTCACCTGCTGATATACAGTATAATTGCTAAACAAATCTTTCACTCATGCAAAAAATAAATGAATAATTAAAAAATCCATGGAAAGGTACTGGCAGCTGCTTTTCGTTCTCCATGACTCAAATATGTGTCTGCCCCAAAACTCTTTGAGACACTAAAAAAATGAGTATCAGTTGAAGCGTGGATCAATACAATAGAATTATGGATCAATATGGAAATGCAGTGAAATTCCTCAGTATATTTGTATTTACTGGGTTTGGGTAAAGGGACGGAGCGAGAACTCAATTGTGCAGAGAATGGGCTTTTTATTAATAAAAAATAATAATAAACAAAACAGCAACAAAAACTACCCCGAGGGGGAAAACAGACAGGCAATAAGGCTTGGCAAGACAGGGCAAGGCAGGACACAACCAGGTTAAATACGTTGACGAACTGGCACATGACTGCAAACACAAGGAGAATAAGTAGGGACCAAATGAGGAGGATAACAAGGGAGGTACACCAAAAACAAGACAGGAACATGACAGCACAAGACCAGCACCAACACAACAACACAAGACAAGAAAAGTCAAAACACTGAGACAATGAGAGGAGGGAGGGAGGTGAGTCAAGCCAGTGCCAGCAAGGAAGCCCAGACAGTCATTAGAGGAACCAGGGAGGGGCAGGAGGCCAGGGTGGAGCTGGAGGAACGAATCAGGGAGGCTCCGGCTCAACAGGAACCCCGGCAGACCACCAGGGTGGAGCCAGGAGACCAGGGAGACTCCGGCCAAACAGAAAGCCAAGCAAACGGCCAGGGCAGGGCCAGAGGGACAGACCAGGCGGGCTCTCTGCAGCATCTTCGGCTGCCTCTGGGGGTGCTGCAGCCTCTTTGGCCACCACCGGGCGTGCTGCATCATCATTAGGTGCTTTTGGGGGCACAGCAGCAACATCAGCCCCCACTGGGGGTGCTGCGGCGTCTCCAGCCTCCTCTGGGGGCGCAGCTGCAGCGTCGTCAGTTTCCTCTGGGGGTGCTGCAGCAGGCCCATTCTTCCTCCTCCTTCTCCGTTTATGGGTCATCGGAGGGCTAGGGCTTCCACTGACTGCAGGTGGAAAGGGGGGACAGTCAGTGGAGTGGGACTTCACTTGGGGTGGGGGTTCAGGCTCCCCACGATGGTATACGTGAAAGACAAAGTCCCAGAAGCCAAGATTCCCCAGCTTCTCCATCTCCCACAGGCTGAGAGGCTGATCGAGGCAAATATTAAAAACATTGGCCACCTGTTGGTTTGGCGTGCTCTTGACAGTGCTTCATAGCATGCATTTGCGTTTTCATGTGAACTGAGAATCTGAGATTTGTTTTTAAACGGAAGAAGGAAAAACTCCATTTATAAAAATACCAGTGTACGTGAGGACATGGCCTTAAAGACACAAGCAAGGAGAATGCACACAGGGCACACACAAAACAAACCAGCAAAGACAAGAGGGAAATGAGCACAATATAAAGGGAGTAGAGTACACGAGGATCAGGTGAATACAATTAGACAAACAAGTACTAAACAAGGGGGCGTCATAACTGAAAACGAGGAGGCATGACAAGAGGAGCACATGGACAACACAAAAAAAGACACAGCCATGTGCTCAGACACAAGACAAACAAAGAGACATTAAACAAAGACAAGACTGACAAGGACCCTGACAGTACCCTCCCCAAAACGGACGCCTCCAGGCATCCTCACCAGGCAAAGACCAATTAATTCCTTACATTTATATAGCGCTTTTCTGGGCACTCAAATCACATACTCAATTTACATAGAAGGGGGGAATCTCCTCAACCACCACCAGTGTGCAGCATCCACCTGGATGATGCGACGGCAGCCATATTGCGCCAGAATAGGAAATAGTCCAGGGAAGTTGTTTTGGGCTGACCAGGGAGGTGCCCACTTTTGAAACCCACTAGCCCCAAGTAATACAGAGGGCGGGATGGGAATATTACTGGAAGCCCTTTTAGATTTTTAGGTCCCCTTAACTGGTGTGGACTTGGGACTGGGCCTGGTGTCTTGGGCAAATTTAGGCATGCCATCCGGGGCTGCAGGCACTGTCTCAGGAGCTGTAATCTGAAACACCCTCTAGGATTGCAGGAACTGGCACAGCGGCTAAATCTGAAACTCCCTCCAGAGTTACAGGAATTGGCTCAGGGATTAAATCTGAAATGCTCTCAGGGGCTGCAGGAACTGGCACAGCGGCTAAATCTGAAACTCCCTCCAGAGCTACAGGAACTGACACAGGGGCTAAATCTGAAAAGCCCTCCAGGGCTGAAGGAACTGGGTCCTCAGGAATGGGCTCCTGGACTGGTACCGGAGCAGACTATGAAACAGGCTCTGGAGCAGAACCTGGGAGAGACTCTGGAACAGACTCAGGACTGGGCTCCTGGGCTGGAGCAGACTCTGGGACAGGCTTGGGAGCAGCCTTTGGATTGGACTGGACTGGGATGGGATGAAGCAGACTCTGGCAGCTTGAGAATGGCCTCATAGAGATGACAGGGATAGTGCACTGCTTAGGAGTGGTCTCCATGGTCGTGACAGGAGTGGACTGCTCAGGACTGACATGTGTGACTGTGACAGGAAGAGCGGGCTGCTCAAAACTGGACTCTATGATCTTGACAGGCTGCTCATGACTGGCCTCTGTGACTGTGACAAGAAGAACAGGCCGCTCAAAACTGGCTTCCGTTGCCGTGACAGGAGAAGTGTGCTGCTCAGGACTACTCTCCATGACCGTGGTCTTCTCAAGACTAGACTCCATGGTCATAACAGGAAGGCCAGGCTGTTCAGGGTTGACCTCTGTGGCCATACTACTGAGGATGGGCTGCTCAGAACTGGACTCCAGGGCCATGACCGAAGCAGCAGGCAACTTGAGATCCTCCAGGATAAGTGCATGAGGGGTTTCTGAACAAAGGGTTCTAGCCCTCCTGGCACGGACCCTCCTACCTCTATGCCTCCCGGGGCAGGAGGTTGTCAGATCTCCCACTTCTTAGGTGACTTGGACCAACAGAAACACAGGATTATCAAGTCTGGACATGACTGACTTTGACTTAACTGGGAGACTTCTCTCAAAGCTACCTTGAGCTTGACCGCTTTAGGGGACTTGGTTGACTCAGGGGTGACGTGGTGGGTTCAGCTGACTCAAATGCTGGAGCAGGCACTGAACTGCTCTCAGAGGCTGGAGCCACCACTGATGACTCACTGGCAGATGTAGCAACTCAGGCCACCCTCTTTCTTCTGTCCCTTTGTTTCTCAGTGGGAGTCAGAAGATGATCGTGGACTTGACACGAAGAGGGAAGGAGGGCAGGGTGGTCAATTGAGCAAAGGACCGTGGTTCAGTTTTTGTTTTCAATTTGAATTATTTAGTTTTAAAATAGTTATTCAAAGATTTCTATAGATATATTTATCAGTTCTCATTTCTGTGAGGCAAGTATTTGCTGAGTTTCGGTTCATCATTGTGTAGTGTTCCTGTTCAAGACAGAGACAACAGAAAGCGCATCCTGTTTGTTTTCTTTATTTTATAAAGGCACATTGTTTTGTTGATAGTGTGAGTGCACACAAATAGAAGTAGACCATTTACAGTTCCGAATAATGTATTACTCTTACCTTTATGAGCAAAAATGACTGCATATTTTAAGTTGTTTCCACATTGTGCTGGCTCCTCCATGTCCTGCAAAACGTGCTTTAGCTTCCTGGTGTTGTGCTCCTAATATGCATTGCTATAGAAACAGTTATCTTTCGGAGATAACTACTTTATTCAACAATTTCTTCTCTCCCCGGACAATCCGCCACCATTATCGAGAGTACCATGACGCATACGTGTGCCCAGGAGAGAAGAAATTGTTGAATAATATCTTTTTTACTTTTACTTTTTATTTTTGTTTTCTTTGCGCACAAAAAGTATTCTCGTAGCTTCATAAAATTACGGTTGAACCACTGATGTCATAAGGACTATTTTAGCGATGTCCTTACTACGTGTCTGTACCTTAATCATGGTAGTTGCGTTGCTGTCTATGGAGGGTCACAAAGCTCTCGGATTTCATCAAAAATATCTTAATTTGTGTTCCGAAAATGAACGAAGGTCTTACAGGTTTGGAACAACATAAGTGTGAGTAATTTGTTCAGAAATTGCTGGAATGCTGAATAAAGCCCCGTTCAGACTACACAATTTTTTTATCGGTTACGACAGTCACTGTGTCATATTATATGATTTTGACTGTATAAAATCTTGTCGTGGGTACCAAACATGCCAGACTACGCGTTGCTTCCCAACCAATCATCCCGTGACGTCGTGCGTACTGTCATCAAGAAGCCTGACTTCCATAAACAACAGCGGCAATGGATACCGAAGTTGCGTGTTTTGTGCTGACTGTGTTGTCCTCGGAAAAGTGCAAAAAAAGAAAGAAAACTCGACAGTGGACACGTTCCTGGCTTGCTTGAAGAGGAAAATATGGGCTGTCAATCCTCCAAAGAGAACTCGGGGTAAAATATGGATTGTTTATAGTTTTATTTTTAGCCAGACAAAAACAGACCGCTAAAAAAAATCGAGCTAAAGCTTAAATTAAGCAGTATGCAGCTCCAATGTTTTTCATTGATCACCAATGTCATTTTACACTTCAGAAGTACAATTTGTTTTATGAAGTCACATGGGGTAAACATAGGGTGACCATACATGCCATTTTCCCAGGACCGATCAGTGTATGACATCAAAATACCATACAGACGGTTCCTTATGCTTTCAAAGTGCTCTCGATGTATTTTGATGTCATACACCGATCGGTCTGCACACGCAAACAAAGCCAAAACCTAGATATTTTAGGCAATATAGAAATCCTGGCCAGGGAAAATGTCCTGGGAAAATGGCACGTATGGTCACCCTAGTAAACACAGAGCCTTTTTTAAATCTCCAGGTGATGATACATGGGGAAATGTCAGATCGGTCATGGGCCCTGTGTCTGACATTGTTGCCCGTTGACAGCAACATTGTTGCCTGGCAACATTGCTCAAAAAGTTGCCCCATGTATCATCAGCCTTTGATTGATACATTACTCCACCAAAATAAGTCACAATGATAAGTTGAATGCACGCATAAAAACTGCAATGCCATTGCCATTAGCATAATTTATTTTTTTTAAAGTTCTGCATTATGTCCATTTTTTGTTTTTAAGTGAACAATAAAAGAGAAAACTATAACTATAAAATTATTGCTTTGGATTGTAACCAGACTGTTTGACTTTCCAAACGGTTTCTTTCTATTTGCACCGAAGGACAGTGACCGGAAGGTTTTCCGCGATCTGCTCAGGATGGATGTGGAGGATTTCAGCTACTAGCTTGACAAAGTTACACCACTCATCCAAAGAAGGGACACAAAATTTAGAAGAGCCATCAGTGCAAGAATGCGCCTGTCTCTAACGCTACGATTCCTTGCTACAGGCAAGTCAGTTAAAAAAATAAAAATAAAACATACAGTGTATTGTGAAAATAATGCTTGCAACCAAACAGATGTGGGGCACCATTGACTACCATAGTATTTTTTTCGTACTATGGTAGTCAATGGTGCCCCACATCTGTTTGGTTTCAGACGTTCTTCAAAATAAGGTGACTAAATGATGACAGAACTTTTATTTTTGGGTGAACTATTCCTCTAATTTCCCTGTAAGTTAATTACAGCTACTTCTGAGTAAATACTGCATAGACTATAGAACAGTTCAATATAAAATAGTAATGGATGTAACAATTTAATGTCTAATGTTAAAATGTATGTTTTCATTGTAACCTCCCTTTAAATACTTTGGTTAGTTCAAGAATATTTTAAAATGAAAAGCGATATTTTGTGTCTATCCTTGTATTGTTGAACTTTGAGGTTGATATGGGAATAAGTAAACAGTAATGAGTCATGTCATTAGTACAGTTATCTAGTTACACTGAAGATGCAAGTTGTATCTAGTAATTACTTTTGTAGAGTAACTAACCCAACACTGGAAATTCACAATAACATGCTCCTCTTCACAGGAGAGACATTTAGGTCTCTGAGTTTCCAGTACCGGATCGGCCGTAGTACCATCAGTGAGATCGTAATGGAGACTTGTAAAGCCCTGTATGATGTCTTAAAGGATGATCACTTGAAGGTAAGGCATTTGATGTAAACAACAGGAAGATTGACATTTCACAACAGTGGGTGGCCACAATGAAAGCCTTTACAAGAGATGTCCCAAAACCATGGCTTGGTTTCAGAGACAGGACTTAGATTAAGCTAGGACTAGGCCTTAATTAAATTGGACATTTAAAAAGCTTTTATAAATGTGCTTACATTACTGTTATTCATATTGAGGCAAAACAATGGCACTGACATAGTTTAAGATCGGTAAGTGCAAGTTGTTTCCAGTTAAGACCGCTCAAACATGCTTTTTAGTCTCAGACTAGGCTTAAGCCTCATCTGTTAAACCGCACAAATGTTTTAACCACAAAGTCAAAACCAGAGTATACAATGTACATGTTTCTAAATAATGACAGTTGAAGTCTTTAATAGCATTATAAGTGGACTTCAGAGAAAATTAAAAATGTTAATTTAATTGTTTCTTTTTTCCCCCCCAGACACCTACAACGGAGGCAGCGTGGAGAGAGGTGGCAGCAGGATTTGAAAACAAGTGGCAGTTTCCTAATTGCTTGGGTGCCATAGATGGCAAGCACATCTAAGCAAAGGGTCTGAATACTTAGGACCATGTGATATTTCAGTTTTTCTTTTTTAATAAATCTGCAAAAATGTCAACAATTCTGTGTTTTTCTGTCAATATGGGGTGCTGTGTGTACATTGAGGGAAAAAAATTAACTTAAATGATTTTAGCAAATGGCTGCAATATAACAAAGAGTGAAACATTTAAGGGGGTCTGAATACTTTCCGTACCCACTGTATATATATGGGGGGAACTGCCGTCTGTAGGAAACACTCGATAGACAATTACAGAGGCATTTAACATTCGGATTTGCTAGATTTGTAATTTACTTATCTCTTCCCTTGTTTTTATCTTAGTTGGATGACTTGGAAAACAGCATCGCTGATGAGGGAGGAGAAGACCTGGAAACGGAGGAGGATTTGTCTCCTACCAAACATTCAGTTCATCAACTCCACTTACCTCACTTGATTCCTCATCATCTCACCAGCGTCATCAGGTCACAAGCAATAATTCTGAAAAAACACATTACAGGTCCAAACAAAAGTCAAGAGAGAAGTCAGCAGATGAACTTGAAGTGGAGAAAGTGACCATTTTAAAAAATGTGTCTGAAACACTGGTAGATGTCAACAAGGATGTTGATCAAACATTTGGCAAACAGGTAGTATCTGAGATGAGGCTAATCAAAGACCCACTAACCAAGATGAGGCTGCGTCGTAACATCCTTATGATGTTGTATGATGCACAGGAAAATGAGGCTAGATTAGCATTACAAACACCCTGGCAGGGATCCACAAATTATAATCAACACAACCAAAATGCATCAATTCATGTCCCTCCTGTAACACCTCCAGTGAGCTACCTCAGGGCAGTAGAAGAGCCATATGACCATGAAAGAGAGAGGGTGTAGGTTCAATTCTTAAAGGGATAGTTCACTCAAAAATTGACTAACCATTTACTTCCATGGTATGAAAAAATACTGTGGAAGTAAATGGTTACAGTCAATTGTTCAGTTACCAGCATTCTTAAAAATATATCTTATTGTGTGTTCAACAGCAGAGAGAAACTCATACAGGTTTGGAACAACCTCAGGGTGAGTAAATGATGACAGAATTTTCATTTTTGAGTGAACTATCCCTTTAAGAATTGAACCTACACCCTCTCTCTTTCATGGTCATATGCCTCTTCTACTGCCCTGAGGTAGCTCACTGGAGGTGTTACAGGAGGGACATGAATTGATGCATTTTGGTTGTGTTGATTATAATTTGTGGATCCCTGCCAGGGTGTTTGTAATGCTAATCTAGCCTCATTTTCCTGTGCATCATATAACATCATAAGGATGTTACGACGCAGCCTCATTTTGGTTAGTGGGTCTTTGATTAGCTTCATCTCAGTTACTACCTGTTTGCCAAATGTTTGATCAACATCCTTGCTGGCATCTACCAGTGTTTCAGACACATTTTTTAAAAATGGTCACTTTCTCCACTTCAAGTTCATCTGCTGACTTCTCTCTTGACTTTTGTTTGGACCTGTAATGTGTTTTTTCAGAATTATTGCTTGTGACCTGATGACGCTGGTGAGATGATGAGGAATCAAGTGAGGTAAGTGGAGTTGATGAACTGAATGTTTGGTAGGAGACAAATCCTCCTCCGTTTCCAGGTCTTCTCCTCCCTCATCAGCGATGCCGTTTTCCAAGTCATCCAACTAAGATAAAAACAAGTTGTATAAAAAAAAACGAGTTTGACGTTTTAAAATCCTTACGTTTGAAAGCAGATAGATAAATAGATGGATAGAAATTGTCAGATGATAGATAGATGGATAGATAAATAGAAAATTATAGATAGATAGGAGAGCTCACAAATTTAACAGTTGGAAAGAACTGTAACAACCAACTTACATTCAGTGTAGACTGAGATACCCGTGGTACAACTAAAGGTTGTAGAAATTGGAGGTTTTTTAAAATCCATCTCTGTCTGGGAGTTAAATCTTTGTCACTGCTGCTACTTGGTTTTGGACGGAGTAGTTTCCCATATTGTGTTCGGAGGGAAGCTGCATTTGTTTGGACCTCAACGACTAGGGAAGAGATAAGTAAATTACAAATCTAGCACATCCGAATGTTAAATGTCTCTGTAATTGTCTATCGAGTGTTTCCTACAGACGGCAGTTCCCCCATATATATATATATATACACATACACATACATGTGTGTGTTTACTGAATGAAATCAGTAGATGTGTAAGTAGATAGGAAGTAGATTCATTCTGTGCCAGCAAGAGGCGCTTTTGGAGCTGCAGAAATAGCGTTTTCCCGGCAACGGCTCTAAACAAAGCAGCCCTGAGCTCATAAACATTAACGTTACTTGAAATTAAAATGACAGCGACACTTTCGGGAGACAATCAGTTACCTTCAAAGATACATTCATAAAAAAACTCCCGCCCTGCCACAAATAAATTAATGTATGGGAAACTCTGTGTAGCTATTGTGAATGAGAACACAATGAGTGATTTGCTAGCTTACATGCTAATTCCAGTACATTACTCACCAGGTTGCTGAAGCGCCTCCGCTATCGATCGCCAACATTTATCTATAGATAGATAGGAGAGCTCACAAATTTAACAGTTGGAAAGAACTGTAACAACCAACTTACATTCAGTGTAGACTGAGATACCCGTGGTACAACTAAAGGTTGTAGAAATTGGAGGTTTTTTAAAATCCATCTCTGTCTGGGAGTTAAATCTTTGTCACTGCTGCTACTTGGTTTTGGACGGAGTAGTTTCCCATATTGTGTTCGGAGGGAAGCTGCATTTGTTTGGACCTCAACGACTAGGGAAGAGATAAGTAAATTACAAATCTAGCACATCCGAATGTTAAATGTCTCTGTAATTGTCTATCGAGTGTTTCCTACAGACAGCAGTTCCCCCATATATATATATATGTATGTATGTATGTATGTGTGTGTGTGTGTGTGTGTTTACTGAATGAAATCAGTAGATGTGTAAGTAGATAGGAAGTAGATTCATTCTGTACCAGCAAAAGGCGCTTTTGTAGCTGCAGAAATAGCGTTTTCCCGGCAACGGCTCTAAACAAAGCAGCCCTGCGCTCATAAACATTAACGTTACTTGAAATTAAAATGACAGCGACACTTTCTGGAGACAATTGGTTACCTTCAAAGATACATTCATTAAAAAAACTCCTGCCCTGCCACAAATAAATTAATGTATGGGAAACTCTGTGTAGCTATTGTGAATGAGAACACAATGAGTGATTTGCTAGCTTACATGCTAATTCCAGTACGTTACTCACCAGGTTGCTGAAGCGCCTCCGCTATCGATAGCCAACATTTATCTTTTTTTATTCTGTCGTGGTACTCCCTCGATGACACATCATAAAGGCAAGGGTACTGTTGCCATAGCTCCACAAAGCTTTCTTCCATTTGGTAAGTCCACCTAGCAGCAGAGTCCTCTCTTTTTCGTTGCCATGTTTAAAAGCTGTGTACAGAATCATAAGGATGTTACGACGCAGCCTCATCTTGGTTAGTGGGTCTTTGATTAGCCTCATCTCAGATACTACCTGTTTGCCAAATGTTTGATCAACATCCTTGCTGGCATCTACCAGTGTTTCAGACACATTTTTAAAAAATGGTCACTTTCTCCACTTCAAGTTCATCTGCTGACTTCTCTCTTGACTTTTGTTTGGACCTGTAATGTGTTTTTTCAGAATTATTGCTTGTGACCTGATGACGCTGGTGAGATGATGAGGAATCAAGTGAGGTAAGTGGAGTTGATGAACTGAATGTTTGGTAGGAGACAAATCCTCCTCCGTTTCCAGGTCTTCTCCTCCCTCATCAGCGATGCCGTTTTCCAAGTCATCCAACTAAGATAAAAACAAGTTGTATAAAAAAAAACGAGTTTGACGTTTTAAAATCCTTACGTTTGAAAGCAGATAGATAAATAGATGGATAGAAATTGTCAGATGATAGATAGATGGATAGATAAATAGAAAATTATAGATAGATAGGAGAGCTCACAAATTTAACAGTTGGAAAGAACTGTAACAACCAACTTACATTCAGTGTAGACTGAGATACCCGTGGTACAACTAAAGGTTGTAGAAATTGGAGGTTTTTTAAAATCCATCTCTGTCTGGGAGTTAAATCTTTGTCACTGCTGCTACTTGGTTTTGGACGGAGTAGTTTCCCATATTGTGTTCGGAGGGAAGCTGCATTTGTTTGGACCTCAACGACTAGGGAAGAGATAAGTAAATTACAAATCTAGCACATCCGAATGTTAAATGTCTCTGTAATTGTCTATCGAGTGTTTCCTACAGACGGCAGTTCCCCCATATATATATATATATACACATACACATACATGTGTGTGTTTACTGAATGAAATCAGTAGATGTGTAAGTAGATAGGAAGTAGATTCATTCTGTACCAGCAAAAGGCGCTTTTGTAGCTGCAGAAATAGCGTTTTCCCGGCAACGGCTCTAAACAAAGCAGCCCTGAGCTCATAAACATTAACGTTACTTGAAATTAAAATGACAGCGACACTTTCGGGAGACAATCAGTTACCTTCAAAGATACATTCATAAAAAAACTCCCGCCCTGCCACAAATAAATTAATGTATGGGAAACTCTGTGTAGCTATTGTGAATGAGAACACAATGAGTGATTTGCTAGCTTACATGCTAATTCCAGTACGTTACTCACCAGGTTGCTGAAGCGCCTCCGCTATCGATAGCCAACATTTATCTTTTTTTATTCTGTCGTGGTACTCCCTCGATGACACATCATAAAGGCAAGGGTACTGTTGCCATAGCTCCACAAAGCTTTCTTCCATTTGGTAAGTCCACCTAGCAGCAGAGTCCTCTCTTTCGTTTTGCCATGTTTAAAAGCTGTGTACAGAAGAGATTCTGCGCTTCTATTGGTCAACGTCAACCATGTGACGGAACCCGTCGTGGACGATGGGAAAAAAATGAAACATGCTAGACTTTCTGTGTTGATGTCGTGAAGCGTCGCAGACATGGCATCGGTTGTCATGCACTATGACACACTACACGAGATGAAACGATTGAATGGTGCGTCCCGACGCCCATTGTCTTTTACGAATCCCCACGACACCCTACGTCAAGCAGATCGTGGCAAAATCGGGCTAAAATCGTGTAGTCTGAATGGGGCTTTAGTTGGCAAAAAACAGCTTCATAGGATCATATACACCAGCATTTTGGCTCATTTCGAGTCTGAGTGACTGTCAAGCTTGTCCAAAAGTGAGTTTTGATTGAGTAACCTGTAGATCTGTGTTGCTCAAGCTGTAACCTGTTTCAGATGGTTCAGCCCATTATGGTGAACTGATTTAACAAATCACTAAAAAGAACCGGTTCAAAAAAAAAAAAAAAGATTAATTCAGGCATCACTCCAGACTGTTTTTCTGAGGCTCTGGATTACAGGTAATAATGTTGTAAATAATGTTCAGTTTCTTGCACAGACCAATCGATTCTTTCATAACACGTCATCAGGAGTCAAAGGTATTAATTGTGTGATCCTTTTTTCTCCTCACTTTTTTGACTTACCAAGGACCATGGTTTCAGCTAAAAATCGTCTTTACTGTTCAACTGAAGAAAATAGTCGCCTACATCTTGGATGGCCTGAGGGTGAGTAAATTGACAGCAAATTTGCATTTTTTTGGGGTACACTTTAACTTTAAGCCACCAAACATCTTTCTTATGGCACTGCATAGCACAGAGTCAGAAATGTTAAATGGACTGCAGGGGCAGGATGGGCCCTGAACTAAAACAACATTTTATCTGTAGAGCAGTGAAAGCTCTTTTTCCCGGCACATATTTAAAAACAAATTACTGGATTAGAATTCCAAACCACATTCCGCCCTTTATTCACAACTGTGTTCTCTGACTCTCCTTGTTTGGATCACAAAGATAAACCACACTGCAAATATACGCCTGTGTAAGACACCACTGTGCCCAAATTACAAACTCATAATTACAAGTACCTAAGCTTTTCACTAGCAATGTACTTTGAAATTATTATTTTCATGAAAGGTTCTATATGAAAGAAACCTTATTTAGATACAGAGACCCTTTATGTGATGCAGCTCATAGTACAACCACGCAAAATTTGACATTACATAAGTTTTTAAATGTCAGTTTTAATATTCATAATAGCCTAGGACTGTATTGCAACATTCAACACTGTATTTTTTTTATTTGCAACTCACTTTAAATTGTCAAATAAACAATGTTTCTCCTTTATTATTCACTGAGCTACGAGACTTGTAATGTGTGTTTAATGTTAATTTGTGTAACCCATAATTTTCCCAAATGTTAGTCGTTCAGAATCACCCTAAATGGCTCCAAATCTTTTATGCATTTATGAAAAAACAGTTTAGTAGCAGCTTTTCCATTTAGTTGATTTACTTTCATTTAAAATAAGATCAATCTTGTTCAAAGCTCTTTGGCCCACTGAGGGCTGTGAAGATCATGGTCAGCTCTTATGTAAAAGGGCAACTCCATTAACCCACCGGAGATTGAGGTGGTGACAGATGACGCTAACCGCTAACATGTGTGTTTTGGGTCACGTCCAACATATACAATACCTCTCCCACCCTTCCCTGAGAACACACACACACACACACACACACACACACACACACACATCTTATCGGTGTTTCAGGGTTGAAGGGAGAGCAAGACAGCAGTGTTGAAGGAAAGGCTACTGATTAATACTGTTTCCCATGTGAGCATTTGAACATGGGAAACATTTCAGCAAGGGAAGTGTAAATGTTGAGCAGACTGTAGGTACTAATACATTTAAGGTACTAATAGGGGTAAATAAGGTACAAAGATATACCTTTTAGATTTTGTACCTTACACCAGTGATTGCTTTGTACATTTTTGTACCAGCTTTGTACACCTAAACATAATTTAAATGTGCAGTGAACTTAAAAAAAAATATAGGCTATACAGGATGTTAAGACTAGGTGTAAATAGAGGTAGATACTGTGAGAGACACACTAGATAAGTGAAAATAGCAAATAGCATCTTGTTTACACAAGTCCAAATAGTGATAGAGGATTTTCACACACAGTGTAAATAAAAGTGATATGCTATTTGTACGAATGATAAATTAGAGCAATGATAGCCAAAGTCACTGAAAACTGCCTTTGCCTTTTTATTTACTGATTTCATAGGCAAATTTTAAAGGGATAGTTCACACAAAAATGTGAAACAGTTTTGTCATTATCTACTCACCCTCATGTTGTTCCAAACCTGTATGAGTTTCTTTCTTCTGTTGAACAGAAAAGAAAATATTTGAAGAATGTTGGTAACCAAACAGTTGAAGGTAGCCATCGATTTCCATAATATGGAAAAAAAAATACTCTGGAAGTCAATGCGTACCATGCAGCAACTATTGGGTTACCAACATTCTTCAAAATATCATCTTTTGTATTCAACAAACGAAATGAACTCATATAGGTTTTGGACTTCATATAGGGTGTGGACTTCCTGGAGCGCATTATGCTTATAAAATTCTCATTTTGCATGGCATATGATAAGTAGATGGAGATATTTATGTTTTATGTTTTCTATATTGGAATATTTGTAACTTTTTTAAAGCTTTTTAAAGGGGTCATATGATGCTGCTAAAAAGAACATTATTTTGTGTATTTGGTGTAATGAAATGTTTTTATGCATTTTAAGGTTAAAAAAACACATAATTTTCCACATACTGTACATTATTGTTTCTCCTCTATGCCCCGTCTTTCTGAAACGCATACATTTTTACAAAGCTCATCGGTCTGAAAAAGCGAGGTGTGCTGTGATTGGCCAGCTATCCAGTGCATTGTGATTGGCCGAATACCTCAAGCGTGTGACGGAAATGTTACGCCCCTTACCATATTGTGATGATGCCCTGTCAGGCCAGAGCGATGATTCAAAAACATTAAAACCCATTATAAACGAGGCATTCGTTGCATCCAGTGGGGACATAATTATGGATTATAATGACTCATACTGTCTTTTTACGCGTTGCGTTGCATCGCGCCGCATAAACATAAAACCATGTCTGCATTTGTGATCAGAGAAATGACAAACAACAAGCCCTACTCTACACTGCCCAAAAAACTTGCTTTAAATATATAAAATATAAAAACTCTTTAAATTTAAAAAACGTACTTACATTCTTTGAGTCAGAACAGCCGGCATTGTAGTCTACTCTCCCAGGATCAGGAAACGGTCCTACATAAAATGTGCTGCACACATCTGAATATTTGGGTTGAAGTGTTCTGGAACAGTGTTGTAAATACAACTTAACCACTGATTTCTAGTCGTGTCCATTTTTGGAAGGCCAAACAAAGTAGTTTTGCTTTCACAACGAAACACAGCGTCACACACCACGGCCTAGAGTGAGCAGAGGCCGGAGGGCTAGAGTGAGGAACGGCGGGAGGGTTGGAGTGAGCAGAGGCGGCGAATTCGACGAAGGAGGCTTGCGGCAACCACATGTGACGACACCGGGCTGGACTCCGCTTCGTCCATGGTGAAA
>NW_015505572.1:890581-922935 GCF_001515645.1 Sinocyclocheilus grahami
GTCCTCCATAAAATGTGCTGGACACATCCGAATATTTGGGTTGACGTGTTCTGGAACAGTGTTGTAAATACAACTTAACCACTGATTTCTAGTCGTGTCCATTTTTGGAAGGCCAAACAAAGTAGTTTTGCTTTCACAACGAAACAGTGTCACACACGGCGGCCTAGAGTGAGCAGAGGCCAGGGGCTAGCGTGAGGAACGGTCAGAGGGTTAGAGTGAACAGAGGCTGGTGGGCTTGAGAACGGCGCGGCCGGCGATTTCGACGAAGGAGCGTCCGGAAGGACATGTGATGACCCCGGGCTGAACTCCGCTTCGTCCACGGTGAAAGCCGATCCGGCGATCCACAGTGCAAAGTTGTAGTATTTCCTCAGCAACCAGCACGGATCAGCTCTAGGCATGACGAAGCAGATATCGTCCTCTTTTGGAAGACCAAACAAAGTAGTTTCGCTTTCACAACGAAGCACACAGCTCTTCACGACATTCACAACAACAAAACTACAGCGAGAATAAAAGTTACGCCTTTTTTCTTTGCGTGAACATTTGGGCGGCGTTATGCAAATCTTCCCACATAGCGACGTAGATATGTGGGGGCGTGTTAGAACGAGCTGTTTTAGGTAGGCGTGGCTGACTCTTAACTTTTATAAAGAATATCCCTTTGGATTTGAGACTTTAGTCTTTGCAACTTTACAGATCTTCTTTATGCACCAAGAGCTTGTAACACTCCAAAGAGAAAGGAAAAATTGAAATCGCATCATATGACCCCTCTTCGTATTCTGGTGTGGCACCAGGGTGTTAAAAACCTTTAGCAATATAATGCTAATATTGAGACAGTTGAGTTCAATTTCTCAGTTGCTAGCAATGACCAGGGAATGTTTGCAAGGACATCTGTTCTCGACGTCCATCTGCAGCCTCACCGTAATGTAGGAAAACATTTAAATTATTTCAAAATTCCAGTTGTGCTGCAGAAACAAAATGGAATAAAAACAACTCGACCTGAAATGCATGGCAATAATATACTGCGCAGATCTCCAGACTAGCCATCTTTAGCAACACAGGCCTTCTGCGTGGCGCAAAAATGCACAATTTGCCAACAAACTCCAAAAAGCCTGGTCTTACGCACTTTAATCCAAGCATGATTATTAGGTTCTAAAATTATCCAAAGTTTAACTTGTTCATTGGCCCAAATGAAAAGTCAAATCATTTTACCCAAATTTATGTCATTACGTAGAATTAGCAGCTGTTTTTTAAATGCACTGACCCTCATCTTCCTTTATGTCTTTAACAGCCCTGTGAGGGAAAAGAACAAGGCCAAACACAAAGGACTAGTGACCCTGAAATTCTGTATTCAGACTGCATTTCCTTGACCTTCTGATGCAAGCCGTCCATTTGAAATAATACATAATATGATAAAATACATATTTTTATAAGAACTATTTATTTATTTATTGATATCAGTTAACTTTGGTTATTCCATATTAACGTTACACCATACAATGACATTTTAACTTTGCAACAGTTTGGGAACTTGGAAGTTCAGAATTCTGTAGAATGGGACTGTATTGCCATATTTAGCATTAAGGAGAAACAGTTCAAAGAAGAAACAGAAAAAGTTCAGTTTTTAAGGATGAACAGATGACAAGGAACATAACTGGAATAAAAAAAATAGCACGGACTGATCACCAAATTGTTTTATCTTAATTGTAGGCCTTCTAATTTTGGCAATGTTTATATATGTTCACAACCAGTTCAGCAGATAACTGTGCTTAGGTTCAAATGTATTCTCTGGCAATGCTTCAGGATATCAGATCGTATCTTCAGTGAAGCTGTGGTAGGTCTTCAAAAGGAAATAAATATAAAAGGCAAAAAATGACAAAGACAAAATAAATAAAGACCAAAAAAGCATCACTAAAACATAACATTTTTTTGCCATCATTTACTCACCCTCACCTTGTATGTTGTTATTCATAACTCTGTTTTCCATACGGCCATAGTAAAATAAAACAAACTCATTAGACTTTACTCATTATTCACAGATACTCTTTCCATCCAATATAAGCATTCAGATAAAAAAAAAAGAAAGTGTGACAAGAATCTGAGTTATGTGACGATTACTCAAAATTTCCCTTTCTGTGTTCTGATAAAGAAAGAAAATCAAATGAGATTGGACTGACATGAGAGGGAGTAAGCAACTATATCTATATAACATAAAGCCTTTGCATGATAAAACCACTAATATCGTATTGTGTGTGCGTGTGTGTTTGCCCAACACTGTCCAGCTCTTCAATAATAGTTGAATTTCCTGAATGCCAGGTTCATTTCCACTGCAGGAGTCCAGTGGGAGAACTCAAACCAGATGGCTTTACCCCAATTCCACATCTATTAAACACATTTCAAGAGTACAATATAAAGAAGACTGTCCATCTTCATTATAAACCCTGCATCGCTGCTACCACCTCAAGCACTTACTGCTCGTTTCCATTAATCAAGCAATTATGCATGAGGCAAATGAGATGTGCATGAAAAGTGATACTGATCCAGATGATATGTACATAGGGTAAGATGCCCCCTCCACACACACTTAATTTTTCCCTTGTTCATAGATGGCACAAAATCTCAACTCAACACTTTTGATGCATGGCTATTGCTGTTTTTTATTTTGTGATTTCACCTAAATGTTTGTAAGATTTAGTCATTCTAAACAGTTTTGAGGTTAACTGATCTAATTGTATGTCTCCGGAAAATAGCGATCTATGACACACAAGACCCAGATTGGCATGTTGTTAGTGTTATTATTTTTTAAATGTATTACTTTTTGTAACTAGTGGGGATATTATTCAATAGTTTCACGAGTTACATTTTGGACATCTTCACTTTTCAATAAAACCTAATTGAGTGAAACAACTCAATTTGCATTTATAGTGCTGTTATTATTACATATATTCAAATATGGGCAATTAAATATATATATATATATATATATATATATATATATATATTTCTGTCTTGTCTGTCATTGTTATGTAATTATTAAACTAAACTGTCAATACACCATTTTAAATAGAATATATTATTTAGTATTTCACATTAATTGACACTTTTAAAATATATATAAATAAGTCTGATATCAAAAGTAATTTACAAAAAGTATAAGACATCCTCTTTGAATATTTGTACCTTTTGTGCTATAACAACTAAATTAGCAAATGTTTCTATTTATTTTTTCCTTAATGATACATTGGCTTATGCATTATCATCATCCTGCCCATGATAATTCTGCATATTATGTACTGTATAGATAAGGGAACTGTCCCCCATCTTATACTGTATATGTAGAGCTAGGCACATTGTACATACACACTTTCTGATATTTCATGAAAGTATACTCCAGCCTCTACTCAACCTACGTATGACAAGAATCTCTCTCTCTCTCTCTATATATATATATATATATATATATTATTTTCATACGTAGGTTGAGCAATACCATCCTTCCTATCTTGCCAAGTAAATTTAGGGCTTCCCGGATATCCTTATTTATCATGGGAGTATCAAGGGATGATGTCCAGTGAGCTGTTTATGCTAATCTAATGATTTGTGATAACAAAACCGGGAAATAAAATAACTAAAACAAACATATGATCAGAGAGCAATACAAACACACAAATGATAATTTCTCTCTCTATTTTAAGATTTAGCCAAAAAAAAAAAACTCCTCTGTGATAAAGACTTGATGAGCAATAATTGCTGTGGTTGCTAGAAGTTATAAAAATAAATTAAAATGCTTCAGGCAGAGCACTGTGTTGGCAACACCAAGGTCATGGATTCGATCTCCAAAGAACAAAAATACCCTGAAATCTGAAATCTTTTATCCAAAGTAAATCACTCTGGATAAAAGTATCTGCCAAAACAATAAAAATACGAGGAGTAATGCGGGAATTTATGTGGTTTTCCCTGTAAATGAAAAGGAATTAATTCTAACGACACATGTGGACAAAATTGTTGGTACCCTTCCATTAAAGAAAGAAAAAGCCACAATGGTCACTGAAATAACTTGAAACTGACAAAGATAATAATAAACAAAAATGTACTGAAAATTAACTAATGAAAATGAGACACTGCTTTTGAATTGTGGTCCAACAGAAGCTTTTAAAAAAAATGTAATATAAATAAATAATAACATATAAACTAATGAAACTGGCCTGGACAAAAATGATGGTACGCTTAACTAAATATTTTGTTGCCCAACCTTTTGAGGCAATCACTGCAATCAAGTGATTTCTGTAACTCTCAATGAGATTTCTGCACCTGTCGACAGGTATTTTGGCCCACTCCTCATGAGCAAACTGCTCCAGCAGTCTTAGGTTTGAAGGGTTTTGTTTCAGCTCTTTCCACAAATGTTCAATAGGATTTAGATCAGGGCTCACAGAAGGCCAGTTCAGAATAGTCCAATGTTTTGTTCTTAGCCATTCTTGGGTGTTTTTAGCTATGCACCCTGTTGGAGAATATTTTGTATAATGTTCTGTACAATCTCCCATTAACCGATGAAATATTTTGCATTGAACAATGTATTTTTATATGTCGTTTTAAATAGTAAAGGTTTCAACTGTACAACACATCTCATAAATTGGAGGCAGATTTTGCCTAGCCTAAACAAGCTCAAAAGACAGTAGGCTAGACTATGCTAGTGTACAAGGCATCAGCAGCAATGAAACTGTGTAAAGGTGCAGTTGATGACCAGTGGCTGACCTTCACAGCTTTAGCTCATTCACATCTCCATTCACTGATGTACACCATCCTCAACACTTAGCAAGTCAGGTTTGGACGGTAATGCTGGTATTTCTTGGCAGCTCCTTTTGTTGGCCTGCTGAACAGAGAACCCACCACAAGTGTGTATTTGACAGTGCTTGATATCCTGCAAAACACCTGCAGTCATCTGGCCCATACAAAACAATGTTTAATGTGCAACTGCAATGCACATGTTTTAATAAAAAATATGAGTGCCATATGATTGTGATTTACAAGTGAAGTAACACTATAAAATGTAATTTCTTCCCGAATAAATGCTTTAATCAGGCTGTTTCATAAGAACAATCTCCACACAATTTTATTACGTAGCAGCTGGAAACTTGGAAGGACAGGCCAATATTTGGATCAACTTTTGAACTAGATTTCCAAACAAACCCATAAGGCTTTATTTATTATACGTCTAGAACACCGAAGTATTTCCTGTGATGTTCAGCTGTAGGTGTGTGGAGGAGTAGCCAGACTGGAGTTTTCTTTTAAACCAGGTCAAACCTGTTTGCATAGCTCTACAGAGAGGAAACAGATCTTTTATTACTCACTCAACACTTTAATTTCTCTGCTCCCTGGAAACCAACATCAACGCTGTGACTCTACGGATGTGATTGAGACGACAGGCCAGATGTTGAAAAGCATGAAAACAATGAAGCAGAGCTTTGGGAAGGATGTACTGATCTGAATTCCTTTATTTGGCAACTTTTTGCCTCTAATGTCAACCAAAAATGGCGAAAATAAATGTGATTTTCAAACAGGTTTTCCAAGCACTTCCCCATCTGTTATTAGCTAGGCAAACAGATAGTCCTGCCCTCAAACTCACATGATTGGTTAAGCTTTAAAAAAAGTTTTGAAAGCAGCACAGATATGCAGATATGATTTTTAATGTTTTTAATGTTCTCACCAAGGCTGTATTTATGATTAAAAAAATAATACAAAAATAAGTAAAAACAGTAACATTGAGAAATATTATTACAGTTTAAAATAACTCTTTTCTAATTTAATATATTTGAAAATGTAATTTATGCCTGTGATCAAAGCTGAATTTTCAGCATCATTACTCCAGTCTTCAGTGTCACATGATCCTTCAGAAGAAATCATTCGAATATTCTAACTGATTTGATACAATTATTATTGGAGCTCAAATGTTAATAATGGTTGTTATTATTATCAATGTTGGAAACAATTTTTATTGCTTAATATTTATGAAAACAATTTTGGTTGCTTAATATTTTTGTAGAAACGTGTTTTTTTAGGATTGTTGATGAATCAGTTCAGTGAGCAGCATTTATTGAAAATAGCTATTTTGTGTATTTTTTTGTAATGTTTTTACTCTGACTTTTGATCAATTTAATGTCCTAAATAAATAAATAAATATGTATTCAGGACACATACAATTGATCTATATACAGATATAGATATAGTTTTTTTTATTTACCCCAAATGTTTGAATGGTAGTATATCATGGTTTCCACAATAATATTAAACAGCAAAAAATATATTTTTAACATTGATAATAATATTTTTTGAGTAAATCAGGTTAAATTGTTAACCATAAATTTCAAGATAAACACTAAAGTTTTCAAAACATGGAGAGGTAAATATTACATGATCCATCTAAACACTGAGCCACTGGTGAAAGATTTTTTTAATTGCTGTTGCATCTTCTATTTTCGTCCTTATCTAGGGAACATGCTTTATTGAGCACCACTCACATTAGTGCTTATCCTGAATATGCAGCACTCCAGTTCAAAAGCATCCACACTGTCTGGTCTGTTTCGGGGTGAGTGCAGCTGATCCTCCCGCCTGCTGGTCTGCCAAACACAACAAATGCGCTCAGTGTTAAACTGTACAGAAATGAGCGTTTGTTATTATTCAGTGGAATTATCACCCACCCTGCTAAATTCAGTCTTTGGTGTCTGCATACCAGGACTGGACATCTCCCTAAACAAACCCAGTGGGATTATCAACCTTATTTTGGAAGCTATCATCCTATTTTCTCTTCTAAACGAGTAATTGTAGCATGCAACCATACATTTACAACCATATCAGTTTCTACAAAATCCCTGTTTCCCAAGCCTCTGCCCTCACAAACCTGGCAACACACTTGACCTTGGGATCACAAGAAGCCAGCCAACATCCTGAGCTTACTGTGACGCCCGCTATTGTGTCCGATCTTGGTTCTTCCTTACCCTGGGTTAAAACCATGTTTAACTGTTTGGTTCAGTTTTTGATGGCCTAATCAAAATAAAGCATCAGAGGTCATGTATTAAAGAGATTTTACCACAGGCAAAAGCTAAAACAAAAAAGAGTCACTAAAATCCCTGTTAACCATGAGAAAACGCACAGCATCAGGTGGCTTGTTGCATTTATAAAACATCAGCCATAGCAATGTGTTACACAGTTGTGGCCTAATGGTTAGAGAGTCGGACTCGTAATCCAAAGGTTGTGGGTTCGAGTCTCGTACCAGCAGGGATTGTAGGTGGGGGGAGTGAATGTACAGCGCTCTCTCACACCTTCAACCTTCATTACTGAGGTGCCCTTAAGCAAGGCACGAACCCCCAACTGATTGCCCTTAAGCAAGGCACGAACGGTGCACTCCCCGGGTGCCGCAGCATAAATGGCTGCCCACTGCTCCGGGTGTGTGTTCACGGTGTGTGTGTGTGTTCACTGCTGTGTGTGTGCACTTTGGATGGGATAAATGCAGAGCACTAATTCCAAGTATGGGTCACCATCCCAGGTAAAAAGCAGGGCTAACTCCGCTTTTACATTACAGGCGTGAAACTTATTTTTTTTTTTTACCCTGGGTTAAAACTCGGTTTAGAACGAGGATAACCCGGGGTTAATTGCTAAAAACCCTTTAGTAGGCTAAATAACCTATTAGAAAGAAGTAAATAGAACTAGATAAATAAATAAATAAATAAATGGTATAGTTAAATAGTTTAACTGAGGCTGTTTAGTACTTGCTGCATTTGTTGTGTTTTTAAAAGTGAAGGTAGAAAATGTGAGTCATTCATTTAGTCTTAATTTAGTACAGCTGTTTTTTTATCAAGATTTTTAAGAAAAATGGGCTCATGGGTAGTTTAGAAAAAATGACCTCTCTCTGAAGGCGTTCACTGATGTCATGTGAAATTAAAATCACATGCAAGCAGAAAAATAGCAGTGTGGCCATTTGCAACATGTTCTGAAAGATGGTTAGTGTATTTAAAAACATATTTGCTTCTTTAGTAGTGCAGAAAGACTACGGCCGTGTATACACGAAGTGCTTTGCCCAAGGTTAGTGTATTTTTTAAACACTTAAACGTTAAATGCAGCACTCACCACTGTCACTTTTTAGTCAGCCATCCAATCACAGTGGAGGAGGGACAGGACAAATTCCACACCGAACCCAACCTGCTAGTGCAACAGACAACAACAAGAAGCACTACAATGAAACAAAATCATTTAAAACGAGGACCAGAGCAAGTACTTTACATTGTGTCAACATTTTTATATTCAGAAACAAACTGTCTGTGAAATCAGATACTAGTTACACTTCTGTGGATATTCTGTATCGTAGCAGCATCAAAAACACTGCGCTGCAGAAGCACTCTCAAGCGCTCACAACTAGGTGATTTCAGCAGAGCGCCTGGCATTTTCAGCTGGCAAATAAATGCTTTGGTGGACACATGGCCTTAAAAGGTTATTTTAGATATGGTATGATACGTTTATTGAAAGCTTTGTCACTGCTTAATAAAGATAATAAGTGTGCAGCACACAAAAATACAAAATGGAAAATTGTATTAAATAAAATCATATAAGGTGATCACTTTTATATTACTGTGCATATTTTACAGTCTGCACACAGTGTCACGTTTATATGACTCCCCATTCCCCCTCTCTCGTTTCCAAAAAAATCACCGCACTTTCCTAACATATGTAACTAAAAACAAGAGACCAAAGCCTAAAAAACTAAAAAAAAAAAAAAGAAATTACCTTAAAAAACCTTATGATCAAAAGAACCGAACTGAGATCTGTTTCCAGTGCAGAGTAAAGTAGATATCAGATAAACTCTCTGATTAACTTAAAGACCATTTGTTTCCTATTTTGGCCAAGTCATTGCAATAAATCTTAATACACACACACACACACACACACTCACAGCTGGCTACATATCAACCCGACAGTTTGCACCGTATTTCACCAGAAGCCAGAGATAAGGCCTGGTTCATAAGAAAGTAAGATTCATCTACACCGCCGCACACACAAACATACTCAAGCCCACTCATTTCAAGAACTGCCGACGCTTCCTCTAAAGCCTAATATAGTGGTTACCAATTTGGTTTGTAGAGCCTTGAGATGTCTGAGAGGATACACCAGCGTGACTCTCTTTAATAAGCTAGTTTGAACTCAGTGTTCCTCTAATGCTCCAGTGCAATGAACTGAGCCAAGAGACTGTCCTCAAAGCTGCAGTCCGCAAGTTTTGCCTCTTTGTCGCCATCTCTGTTTGAAAACCTGGACAACCCTTTACATTGCGAGTAAATCAATCGCATACGCGATTAAATCTTCACTCTGGGCGACTAAATTATGTCTAATATTAGCCAACGGCTAATAAATTCTCAGATTTTAGTCGCTAGTGTGTGAGTTGGAGGCTGAGTATATGATTAGCACAGATATATTTTCATTCACAGAACACTCTGACTGAGCGCTTCAGAGCGTCACTCTCTGTCAAGCGATCTGTGATATTTTTCAGTTCATTTGAATGGCTGCGCAGCACACCTGTGTTTGTGTATTTGGCGTAACGTAAACTCTAGTGTGAAGGCGCACGACTCGCCGTCGCTTTCTCTCACACGCGCAAAGAGCGAGAGAGAGTCTTACATAACATGCAGAGTTGATGCGCTACATGTAAACGATATACTTTGTTGCATTTTCCTGTAAAAAAATTACGGAGTTCCTTTGGATTCTTCAGCTTTTAAGAACTGCCGGGTTTTCCTGTAGTGGGCGGAACTAATGCTTGGTGGTATGGGTAGGTTTAAGGGTGGGTTAAGGTGTAAGGGAGGGGTCAACAGTGTAACTATAAATGTAATTACAGAAAATAATTACAGATGTAATTACATGCAGGTATTTTTTTTAAATATAAGTACCATGAAAAAACATGTATTTACTGGATAAGTGCATTGTATCAAATTATTCATTTAAATGTAAGTACATAGTAGTTAAAGCTGCAGTCCGTAAGTTTTACCTCTTTGTCGCCATCTCTGTTTGAAAACCTGGAATTGCTGCTGTGTGTGGAATTATCTAGCTTGTTCCGGCGCGGCTCCAGCGCGGATGAATCTAATGTTCTGAAGAGTATGTGTGGCAGTCAGTCACCGCACCGGTGAGGATATTTACTGTACTTCGCAATCACAGATTCTAGCCTACATCTTGTAATATGACCCAAATAAGAATTTTCACCGTATATTGCCCTCTGAACAAGTACTAGTCTGCCATGTTTGTTCTGACCAACTGAGGAAAAAAGCATTGCCATAAATCTCGCTACCAATGGTGTTTAAATCTAAAGATCGGTTAGCTCATATCACATCAAACCGTTCAAATTATTATTATTGTTATACTTTATTCTCAAATGATTAATGTTAACAACATCAGCATTGGTGACTATGAGTATAGTGTGCATTAGCGTGTAGATTTAAATTTCTGCACAGTCTAATCTCTAATTGCCATACTCTTCGAATTTCATATTAAGAAATTATTTTAACTCAAAAAGCAAATTATGCTCCCTTCGAACTGGTTTTCTTTAAAATACAAATCTTTGTAATCCCAGGCTATCTGTAATCAGAAGCACATTTAAAACTGGAATATAATTTAATTTCAGTCGTAATTTGTTTCATAAACACATAAATCTTTCTGGATTACAACCTGCCATCACAATGATACATTTAATTATTCCATCTGCTGTGAGAAAAGGCTATAAACGATCCTCCACCTGCAGGATCCTCACATGCCTATAGCCGGGACAACTTCTTTATGTTACAGAAGTGATGTAATGAAGCAGTGGCATGCTTGAATTTCCCGCGAAACCCTACCCGTACCACTCAAATTAGAAAACATTATTATAAGATAACCGTTGTGAATCGGGCTAAAGTAAGGCGATAGTTTTGAACACTGGCTGGTTATGTACTTGCTCAAATATTGATTTCAGATCATTTTTAACCAAAAAATGTTACAGACTGCAGCTTTAAATTTAACCTGTCTCCCAAAAACCATACATTTAGACGGAGACAAGGTTCTTAAGTAACATTGGAGAATTTATGTCTTTGATCTTCTGCTTTGGCTCCGGGAAGAAGATGCGTCACTTCAGTCTGTCAGGAGGGAATTATTTGAGAGATTCAGAAGAGACAGTGCATTATCACTGTTATTGTTATTATTTGTTTATATTTTGGTAGATGCCAGGATGATAGAGTAATGTGCAGAAACAAAGTCACACTAAATAGGTCCTTACTTCATGTTTCTTGAGAATTATACATTCTCCATTGGCGGTGCCCAACAGAATTGTTAAAAAGAAAAAGAAAAAACTTTTCTAAAGAAAAGATCAGCACTGTGATGCTTGGTTGGCTATCAGGTGTTGCAGGGTTGCAAAGGTGTTCTGATTAGTTTAGCATGTAAAGCACTGCATACAACAGCTTGGTGAATTTTGACCTGTGAATCTGCTGCATACCAAAAAAAGATGGAGCTGTTGAGGTTTGTACTTTGTAGTGCAGAAAACTGGAAGACAACTAGCATTTTCAAGCCATGAGCCCTCTGGAAATTCCTGGATGTTTTGTTTTTTAAAAAAAAATGGGGATGTTCAATTTATGAGTAAAGAAAGATAATAATCATGGACACTTTGTTCTAAAACATAAATTACACATACCTCATATCTCAAACATGAATTTTGAAGGGTTTGTTTTAGCAACTTTTTTTAACATCAACATCGTTCGTCCATCAAAATTTGCACAATGTTGTAGAATTTATGTTGTAGAACAAAACATCCATAAATCTGCAGGTAATGTTTACTAGACCTTATTTTAGTCATTAATTGAATACGTCATTACAAAAACCCAAAGGAAATTCCCTAGGGATGCCACGGCAAATTAGCCTTTCGGATTTGCCTATAAAATTGCCCTCAAGGCTGTACAGCTCTACAGAGGATCGAAATGCCGCAGACTGACCTATAGGCTCAATAAAAAAATAAAAAAATAAACATGCAAAGGTAAAGCTGCATGGTTTACAGGATTCAAAAAGCAAAGTGACTGCAACTAGGGTCGTGATGACGGCCATGCACTTATATTACATTGCCTAAAAACATGTCTTAATATAGTGCAGTATTGCTTGTGAAGAAAATGTAAATTGTTTCAAGAATGTTTAAATATTTTAATGTGGAAATATGTGGAAATATATATATATATATATTAGCTCAAAAAGTATTTAAAAAGTGATAAAAAAGACAAAAACAATTTAAAAATACATATTTAAAAGGGGATTTTTTAATACATTTATAAAAAAATGTTTTTACAGAAAAAAGACAATTTTGTGCAATACTGAATAAAAAATGTCAGAAAAAAATATTTTATTAGTGTCTAATAAAGACAAAATAGAGGAAACCGCAGATTAAAAAAATAAATAAATAAACAGACAAAAATACTGATTAAAAATTTTCCAGAAAAAAAGACCAAAGAGACAAAATACTGATTAAAATATATTTTTACAGAAAAAAAAAAAAAAAACAGATTAAAATTGTTTTTAATAACTATTCTAATTAATCTAAAATATTAATTATAAAATATCATTTTTATTTTATAGAATGAAAAAAATATATTTTTATACAACCATTTTTTTTATTTAGATGTGGTTTAGTTTTTACAGAAAAAAAACAGACAACATTTTTACAGTGTAAGGCACCTGTAATGAGACAGGAAGATGTAAGAGTACACTTCAGGAGAAAGACTGATGTAGACAGAGGCTTTGAATAGAGATGGATGTAAGTTGTATTCAGTCAGTCTGGTATGTTACTCCACTACCTCTGTGTAAACACCCAAAAATACAGTTTAGAAGCAGCGTTTCAGGCACTGAAACTGTAATCAAGCCCTTAGGCCTCTTATTTGAATCAATCCCTCCCTGTTTAAGGTCATGAACCAGACATTCAGACTGTGGCAGCGGTGCATTATTCGTAATTATATGTAAGCGATGTGTTAATATTCATAATCTCCACCATCTCTCGCCTCAAAGACTTGCAAACACAAGCAGAGTTCATCCGCATGAGCACACACTCTTTAAAGTGGTCTCATCACAGTATAAAACAAACATTAACCCATTTTACAAACATTAAACTATCTTTTTGGAGAAGATTTGGATCTCAGAAAGAGCTCTGAACCCTGAGTAATTATATGTAAGCGATGTGTTAATATTCATAATCTCCACCATCTCTCTCGAGTGTCTCAGTGTCTTCTCTTACAAATCCCAGGTACCCATAACAATCCATAGTGAGGATTAAAACAACACAGCAGGACTGAGACAGTAATATAAAAATAAAAAGCATTCAATTATTAATGGCTGTTTAAACTACCCAGAGGAGCATTTTATTGCTCAGATATTGCTCTTTCAAATTAAACGTCGATATGACAGAGCAACCCCTTTCTTAAAGCATATGAAGCTTTTCATATATGCAGTATATTGTTGTATATCTCATAACAACTATATTTTCTGCTGGCCCAAACAGTACAGTCATGACACTGTCTTTGCCACGTAACATTTATGTCACTGGCTTCTAGTGCAAACATGCTGATTAATCTAGAGCAGTAATATAGAGTGACTCATTCAATATGTGATGGAGAACAGATATTCATATGATATACTGATCTCTGCACTTAATGTCACTGATGCAGACTGTGCAGGACAAACTGGTATGTGACAAGCGAGCTGTAACATACACATACCTGAGAAGAGCCTTAGATTGTTAGTGGCTGCTTGAGGAACTCAGATCTTTGGAATGTTCTGCAGGAGGAATATGGAAAGTGTGAATGTGACTCAAGCATCTGAACATGGAGTTCATCAACAGCAGACACACACAGACAGAGGGGAAAAACCACACATAAAGTGTAACCTGTCAAGAACGTGTCTGAGTCATATTTCACCCTATAATTGAAAGAAAGGTAAAGATATTTTGTACTCTGAGATTTTTTCATTACAATTAAACATTCTTAATACTGTATTGTTGACAAAATGATAATAATAAAAATAAATAGAAAATAAAAATAATACAAAAATAAATATGAAATGAAAAAGACAAAAATACTGATTAAAATATATTTCTACATAAAAAAGACAAAAGAGACAAAATACTGAATACAATTTATTTATGCAGACAAAGACCAAATTAAAAAGTAGTTTTACTGGGAGGAAAATACAAAAATACAGATTGAAATTATTTTTATAGAAAAAAGTCTGGTTTAAGATTTTTTTAACAGAAAAAAAGACAAAAATACTGATGTTAAATACTGATTAAAGTCAGAATTATGGTCATAATTTATATTTTTATTATTTGTTGCACTATGTATTATATAAATAAAAATAAGTCAATTAATAAAATAATAAATATAACGTGTAAATATAAAGAAAATAATTTAAATTAATTTTTTTAATTATTTTTTAATGTCCTGATAAAGTACAATAATGACTAAATGTATTTATTTGTCTTCAAAATAATTTCATAGTTCTTTAAAAAAAAATCTAACAGGTCATATCAATACAAAAATACCTATTTTTTCCCATTTGATCATGGGGTCAAATATGACCTTGACATGGTTTTGTTTTTTAATTTTTTTCCCTTGAAATCAAAGCTTTACAGATTAGCTATGTTTAATTATGGCTCATTTGTTAAGAATCTAAAACTTATTTTTACAGAACAGTAAACCTACTAGTAAAACTGCTGATTGCATATCTGCATATCCACAAATACCTGTTCTGACAGCTTCATAATTGAATCCATATTTAGCATGAATTACTTTGATGAGGAGGTCAGACTCAGCAGATACGGGAATATTTCTGACGACACAAGAGACACTAAAGCCTCCTAATGCACTGCACAAGTCTTTCTGACATCGATTGTCCGTCCATCAGAGCCAGGAAGAATGCGAGACTATAAATAAAAGATGCCACTTCATGCTTGTCTGCCTCAGATGGCAATTAAATAGGATGCTGAACGGCAAAAGCAGAGGAAGGAAGGGTATTAGTGTCTAAGCCGGCATCGCAGGGGCTCTCAGAAAATCAAGAGAGGGGCTGTGTGACGTAGAGTGGGATGGATGTGGGGAGAAGGTCATACAGTGTCTGACATGCTTTTTTCTTTAGGATTGAACTCAGAATAGAAACAGAACATCAGCAGTACAGATACTTGACATTTGCCCCACTGACAGACACAAATGTTACATAAATGTCACTGCTGGCATCTTATCAAATCATGCTTCCAGATACAGAACAGCTAGGCTTTTTTGTGAGAAATTCATCCTAAACTCTTTACTTTAGCTCTTCAAAATATAGAGATCATTGGAGTACACTTTACAATAAATTACTATTTAAGTTTTTAGGTTTTTTTGTTACTTCAGAATTGAATGTGTAATTAATTTTGTTACTTCTTTGTAATTGTATGTGAAATTGTCATTGTTTTGTGCTGTAGGTAATGACAGCGTGCCGATATACAACCATATCGCACTGCTACAGTGTGATATTGGATTTATACAACCATTTGAAGGCACAAGTGTGTAAATACTTAAGAAACAACAACGGAGTGTCTTTAATGTCCCTCTTTTGTGCAAACTACTTCCTTCCGTCACAAATTCAAATCAAAGTTTGACAGTTGAACAGCTGAGCCCAAGCCTCCATTACTAATTCCAAAACATCACTTTAGAACTAGAAATGAAGGAACGTTGAGTTACTTCATTAAAAGCTTATTTTATCTGTATTAAAAGCAGTGCATTATGTAGAGTATAATGAGAGAGAGATGGACTGAGTGAGTGTGATTACCTGCATCTGATGCAGCATTTGTTCTTCAGATCAGTCTCATATTCACAATAAAACATTAGTTTGCTGAGGAAAGCAATATCTTTGTCTTACTATCCTTTCATCTGTTAATGGTGATTTCTGATGACAGCGCTGCTCAGTGCATTTGTTGGCTGCATTCTACAAAACCTTGTTGAAACTAAAAATAACTTCCTTGTTAAAAACCCTGTTTCAAGTCTCTTTCAAAATAAAAGTCTTTACTGCTGACTCACTCATAACTAGTCTCTTGTCACCATCTAATGGCAGAATAATGTAACTAAAATTACCATCACAAACACACACTGTTTCCCAATACTAAATACTAATATGAATTAAATATTAGCATTATTTATAAACAAAATATTATCTATGGTATAATAATACTTAAATTAAAAAACAACAACAGCCACCAAAAAAGTTTCAAGGCAATTTAGTCAAAAGTACAAAGGCAGCACTCTGATATACATAAAATATATTGTGATGAGATTTTTTCCTCCGCCAAAACTATTTGCTCTGGAACAAATACTAGTTTCTTGAGACCAAAGACTGCCGTTACATTTACACAAAATTAATTACATCTTATGATTAACCACCATAGAGACATCAGATCCAGCAGCAAATTCCAGAAGATCTGGCCGAGGTGAGGAGATCTCAGGCGGGTTTATGAGCGCTGAACAGCCACTGACGTCCTGGAGCTCACATCTCGGAAAACGTTGAAGCAAATTTTCAAATAGATGTTATCTTTATTAACACACTGCATAATTGAAGTCTAAACAAGTACATTCTCACCTAAAAAAAAAACCTCTTAAAACTACATTCTGTGACACAAAAAAAATATTATTTTTTAAATTATAGTGGATTTGGGCATCTGCCATGACACTCGCTGTGCGAAATAGTGCAAGCGGAGTGATACATGATACAGACGGTGAGAAAAGACAACACAACAAGCATAAGAAGAGGAGGAAGATTATTATAATTTAAAATAACTATTTACTATTTGAATATATGTTAAAATGCACTTGCTGAATTTTCATCATCATTACTCCAGTCTTCCGTGTCACATGATCCTTCAGAAACCATTCTAATATGATGATTTGCTGCTTAAGAAACATTTCTTATTATTATCAATGTTGAAAACTTGTGCTGCTTCATGTTTTTGTGGAAACCACGATGCACTTTTAGGATTTAAAAAAAAAACTCCAGCATTTATTTGAAATAGAAATCTTTATGCATGCTTATACTGTGACTTTTTGGTCAATTTAGTTTCTTGGAAAAAAATACACACTGATCCCAAACTTTTGAAGAGCAGTGTAACACAAAAGCAAAAATGTTTGATTTTTTTTTAAGCTGTCGAGCTCAAAATGAACAAATAAAGTCAAAAATGTATCACAAAAGTAGTTACATTTTCTATTCTTCATTTAAATCTATCATATGACTTCTGAAGACTTGGAATATAGTTGTTGTAATGTTTTATTTTTTCCTAGTCACAATTAATTGTCACTGTATGGCAAACGCTGTATTTACAGTGGTCCAGTAGTGCATAACACAACGAAATGACCAAAACACAATGGAAACAAGCCGCAACACAACGGAAATAAGCTGCAACACAATGAAATGCTCAAAAATGAACACTTGTGTTCCACAGGGGGAAAAAAATAAAAATAACATACTGGTATAGAAGGACATGACAACATTTTTAAATGAACTATCCCTTTAATTTTTTAATTGTTACCCCAGTCCTGAATATGTGGTTACTTCTTTGCTGGATGAGCTGCTGTTCTTCCAACACAGCTGCGTTTGGTGTATTTTGGTAGGAACATTTGTCTCTAAGGTCCCATATGCAGGAAGAGGAATGTCTGATCTGTAAGAGTTTCTGTCCTTGGCTTTCATCCTTTATCACCATCAGCAAGACATTGAACTTCAAAGGCCCCTGTAGTAAAACATGCTGTGCTTTACATCAGTCCCATAGTGAACAAACATAAAATCCATTAAACGAGAGCAAAACAAAGTTTCTTTAAGAAAAAAAGGGCAATTCTGTCATCATTTACTAACCCTCATGTAAAACTCAATTGATTTTCTTTCTTCTCCTGAACACAAAAATACTTTTTAGCATATTGTTCATAATACAGTGAAGGGCTGTCAAGCTCCAAGAACAACATAAACGTGCTACTAATGTAACAATAGTCCATATAATGCATGCACTATATTGCAAGTCTTATGAAACAGTATGATTTACTTATATCAGAGCTAAATTGACAATATTATTAACTGAAATGCTCCCTTAGCATATTTTACAGAAAAGACCAGCATAAACATTTAAGAAAGTCACGGTTTGGAATGACATGATATAAATTAATATTTTGACAAGTAACTGTTTAAATCTAGGGAACATTGTGAAAGACAGTCTTATGTAAGCGCATGAGTAAGACTTTGAGTTGGTGTGTGTTTTAACAGAGGAGGTGTAAATGCAAGATACTCCGATTCATCAAAGCGATGATAAAACTGATAAATGCACAATTTCCTCCGCCGTTGGACGTGCTCCTGTTCTTTGTTTAAAACGTTGAATTTCATCTGTGTATGAATAACTCTGGCGTGGATTCTAGTTCGGTGTCTGAGCTTTACAGGCTCATGGGTGACCAAGAAACAGTCATCACCTTCATATTATAATGAGTTATCATGGAAATATCCATTGCGCAACACTCGAGAGGGAATCCTGGTTGAAACAAGAGCTGGACAGTCACCATAAACTGGAACGGTTTTATTTACATTTTATACATTTCATAGCTTGATGGGTTTTAGGAATGCGTTAATGAGCAGAGGTTTGCTGGGGAAAAACATGTCTCTTATACAGTAGACTGGAAACATGAACATCATTCAACTGTGAAACAGATGCATAAACGGTACTCGCAGGTTGGTGGCTATGCTTGGGAAAGCATACTAGTACTCATACTATTCTGCATTATATGTATTTTGTGAACAAGCAGCATTTTTTAAAACTTTTGCTAAAATGAACTGAGTAAACTCCATGTAAAATACAATATGCCCGATGTCCCATACATTTCCAGGTTGACAAGTAAACCAGACTTAAGATCAGCCATGATACAATACATTTACTTGACATCTAAAGGTCCATTCCCAATGTTCATAGCAATGGCCTTTTTCTTTTTCAAGATCATTTGTATTTTATAACTTCATGTTGCAAGCTTGGTATTCTTTTTTTCTTTTTCTTATTCCTTTCTCTCATTATCTTAATGTTTGTCATTTTTAATGTTATGATTGTTTCAACATCTGGTCAAGAGATTACAGCTGAATATTAGCCAGCTGGATAATACTGCCATATTTACAGAAGTGTAAATTAATGTGTAATGTTAAAAAAAAAATACTGTTTATGTAATCGTTATTTAATCCGAGATCAAAATTTAAAATGTAAAGACATTATTACACAAATTTAATTAAGAAGGCAAAGTAATGTTTTTTTTAAAATATTGTATTATAATAATGATAATGAATTAAATATGCAATGAGGTCATGTGACAGGAATGTAGCATTTTACTGTTTTAAAACATGCTTGCATAATACATTCTGTTGCAAATGCCATTTAAAAAAAATTTGGCAACACAAGTAATAAACCGAGTGAATGTGATCGTCTGGACCCAAACCACAACTGACTTTTGACCTAACAACTAAGCAACCACCCACTCAGCTAACAAAAATATATTCTAAGAATGTTTTGCTATTGTTACCTATTTGCTATTGTGCATGTTAAATATAGCAAAACTAATAGAAATCCAGATTTTTTCAACAGGTTTCCTGCTATAGTATCTGTTGGACAGCAACTACCTACAAAACACACAAACATACTCAAAGCGTAAAACAACAGTGTCAATGAGCTGTCACTCTGTTTTCCTATGGCATACTCCCAGGGAATTAACCTGCATCCTTTCTGGGGAAAAAAAGAGCAAATGACAAGCTAAATATGGCTCTACAAACACTCAACACTCAACAGAAGCAGCCTGGATCAAGCTGAACTACACAGAAAAACATCTCGAGCTCATGTAGAGTCTGAATTTTCAAATGTGGGTTACTCACTGGACAGAAAACAGAAACGCAGAGCCTGTCTAGATGAGTTTACTGTATGTGAAGTCATGGAAGAAGATCTCGTCCAGCTGCTGAGTGATGGATAAAAGAGCTCGGAAAGCTGGAAACACATAAGATGCTTTGTTGTATAAAAGACCTGCACTTCACTTCAATGCAATATGCCAGAATTCTTCATGAAGGCTTCCTGACCACAATTTATGTCAGTCGATTTGGGACTTCTGGAAAGAAACAAATGCCCAACTGTGTCATGTGGTCTTGAACACCAACAAAAGTTGATTTATGAAATTGTTTGAGTGGTGGGATTTGAAAAATGACTGTAAATGAATGCATTAATGTCAAACAAATAAAACAAAGTTAAAATATTGTGGCTTAGAGAAGGGAACTGGTATAAATATGATATGCATTACTAAAAATTGCCAGGATTTAACAGTTATGTCTTAAAATAAAACAATCTACACCTCAGTACATTCAAATCATTAGCAGAGAGGAAATATCTCAATGTTTGTTTACCAAAGACACTTATAGTTCACCCAAAAATGATAATGTGCTTCAACCCCTGGCCCCCCAAGATGTTGAAAAGTTTGTTTCGTCATTGGAATGGATTCATTTAAATTTAGCATTACGTCACTAATTCACTAATGAATCCTCTGGAGTAAATGGGTGCCGTCAGAATGAGAGTCCAAACAGCTGATAAAAACATCACAATAATCCACAATGAATCCACACAACTCCAGTCCAGCAATTGATGTCTTGTGAAAAGCTGTGCTTGTAAGAAACAAATTCATCATTAAGATGTTTTAACTTTGAACCATCACCTGTGGCCAAAATACAAGTCCATAATCCATAATAGCAATTCATCCATTGAAAAAGTCAATCTCCTGTTGTTCTCTCCAAATCCACTAACATATTTGTTAAGATTTGTTTTGGATGGTGCTTGATCTGTGCATATTTCTCTCCTGATTCAGACTTCAGAATTTTTCACTGGCGAAAGCAATACCAGTTTAACCTGCATCCTTTCTGGGGAAAAAAAGAGCAAATGACAAGCTAAATATGGCTCTACAAACACTCAACACTCAACAGAAGCAGCCTGGATCAAGCTGAACTACACAGAAAAACATCTCGAGCTCATGTAGAGTCTGAATTTTCAAATGTGGGTTACTCACTGGACAGAAAACAGAAACGCAGAGCCTGTCTAGATGAGTTTACTGTATGTGAAGTCATGGAAGAAGATCTCGTCCAGCTGCTGAGTGATGGATAAAAGAGCTCGGAAAGCTGGAAACACATAAGATGCTTTGTTGTATAAAAGACCTGCACTTCACTTCAATGCAATATGCCAGAATTCTTCATGAAGGCTTCCTGACCACAATTTATGTCAGTCGATTTGGGACTTCTGGAAAGAAACAAATGCCCAACTGTGTCATGTGGTCTTGAACACCAACAAAAGTTGATTTATGAAATTGTTTGAGTGGTGGGATTTGAAAAATGACTGTAAATGAATGCATTAATGTCAAACAAATAAAACAAAGTTAAAATATTGTGGCTTAGAGAAGGGAACTGGTATAAATATGATATGCATTACTAAAAATTGCCAGGATTTAACAGTTATGTCTTAAAATAAAACAATCTACACCTCAGTACATTCAAATCATTAGCAGAGAGGAAATATCTCAATGTTTGTTTACCAAAGACACTTATAGTTCACCCAAAAATGATAATGTGCTTCAACCCCTGGCCCCCCAAGATGTTGAAAAGTTTGTTTCGTCATTGGAATGGATTCATTTAAATTTAGCATTACGTCACTAATTCACTAATGAATCCTCTGGAGTAAATGGGTGCCGTCAGAATGAGAGTCCAAACAGCTGATAAAAACATCACAATAATCCACAATGAATCCACACAACTCCAGTCCAGCAATTGATGTCTTGTGAAAAGCTGTGCTTGTAAGAAACAAATTCATCATTAAGATGTTTTAACTTTGAACCATCACCTGTGGCCAAAATACAAGTCCATAATCCATAATAGCAATTCATCCATTGAAAAAGTCAATCTCCTGTTGTTCTCTCCAAATCCACTAACATATTTGTTAAGATTTGTTTTGGATGGTGCTTGATCTGTGCATATTTCTCTCCTGATTCAGACTTCAGAATTTTTCACTGGCGAAAGCAATACCAGTATTATGGACAGAGGACTTGTATTTTAGCTGGAAGCAACAGTTTAAAGTTAAAAATGGCTTGGATTGGTTTCTTACAAATTTGTAGACTTTCATTTAACTTGTTTGGACTCTCATTCTGACGGCACCCATTCACTGCAAAGGATCCATTGGTGAGCTAGTGATGTAATGATACATTTCTCCACAAGTGTTCAGATGAAGAAACAAACTCATCCACATCTTGGATGGTCTGAGAGTGAGTACAATTTTGGGTGAAGTCTTCTTTTAAGTGTTTTAAACAAACATTGGACAACAAACTGGTGAACAAACACTGAAAGATTTCCTCTCTTCCTTTAAGCTTTCTATTTTAATACATCGTTTGCAATAGTTGAACATGACTCACTCAGCTGTAAGGTCGCTGTGTTCAGAGAATGACATCTGCAATAAACATCACTCTTGAAATTAGCAATCATAGCATAACAAAAGCCTTATTCCATTAGCATATGTTAAATGGATGGTGAAATGCAATTATAAATTATTGATAATACTATTTACAAATATATGCTGATGATGATGCCTGCATGAAGTCAGGCAGTTAACTTTAACACCAGTTTTAAAGACATATAATAGTCACCGAGCAGTTAGTGCATGTTTCTTTTGCATTAAGCCTTAGTGTTTATGTGGGTGACATAGGTTTGAATCTTTTTTTATTAATTGTCTGATTAATATTCCAAAAAGTTAAAGGGATAGTTCACCAAAATTACAAATTGTCATAATTTATTCACTCTCATGTTGTTCCAAACCTGTTTGAGTTTCTTTGTTCTGTAGAACACAAAATAAGATATTTTGAAGAATGTTGATAACCAAATAGTTGATGTTAGCCATTGACTTACATGGTGCTATTTATTTATTTGTTTATTATGTAAGTCAATGGCTACACTGTAAAAAAAATCCGTAAAATTTGCGGTAAAAAACCGGCAGCTGTGGTTACCGGAATTTTACTGTAAAAAATACGGTAGCAACGTTTTAGGTTTTACGGTTTTAACTTAAATTTACAGTCAAATACCGTAATTTCATTAACTGATAAAATGTTATTATATACCAACCTATTGAAGCACTGACATCTGTTTTGTACCTTTGTAATATACTGATAACCACCAAATGCAGGTGGTGATGAGAAAGTCACATGATGAACCAAAGCCCATCACAAGTAGCTTCTAAATAATAACATATATAGAAGGTGTGCCGTGTCATTCACACAAACACCAAACACCATCATGGTAACACACATGAAACTGAAATAATGCAATAAACATTAATTTAACAACATTAGGTGTAACACTCAACCCTAATATACAAAACTGATAAGAAAAAACTAAGAAGAAACATAGTTATTTCAACAAAAAAACATCAAATTTGAAATGTAACGCAGGGAATTCTGGGAATGTCAATTTACGGTTATTCACTGTAAATTATACGGCCTATTTCACTTCCAAAAACGGTATACTACCGTAAAATTTATGTCCAATACATGTAATGTCCAATACAGTTTTTCACCGTATATAGTAGGGGAATTTACCGTTAACCATTTAACAGGTTTTTACTGTAGCATTTTTACAGTCTTTTACCGTTAAATTCACGGTCATTTTTTTACAGTGTACCCTCAATCGCTTCTATAAAATCTTACTGACCCCAAACTTTTGAATGGTGATGACTTTAGTTAAAAACCTTTTTACCAGAAAGATTACACTCTAGATTGACATTACAGCTGCAAAAACATTACATTTGATAAATGTTTTTGGGCCAGATTTACTAGCTTGCGCCAGCACAAACCGTCTTTTGGTGTTAAATGGTAGCCTACTGTCAGGATTTACTAAAGACGCGCAGTGAAGAATTAGTGCTGAAAAGGCATGAACACAGTTATTTTTGCGCCTGACCTTATTGAATATGCATTTGTAGGAGTTTCCCTTTCAGACGCAAAATTTATGGGAGAAGAGTATTAAAATGAATCACACAACGCGATTTAGTAGCCTAACGTTTGCGCTCGTCAAATTTCTGGTATTTGCTCCATTATTTAACACGCAACTTCTTTAATGTGCACCTTGTCAGTAAATCACAATTTATGGAATTCCGCTCTAACGCTAATTTGCCATGTTTAGTAAATCTGTCCCTAAACCAATAAAAGCTGAAAGGTGACTGTGTTATAAATCTCATCCCGGTAACAAATCTAGGTTATTAAAACTTTGTGGGAACATTGTTTTAATGTTTCTAAACTCGTACAGTTTTCTTGTCATGACTGTTTAAAAGGTTGCTAAAATGTTTCTTACAACAATATACTAACATTTTCACCCAAAATATAACATTATTTGAATGTTTATTATTAATATTCTAAGAAAATTAAAATGCCTAGTTTTCTTGTTGTGATTAAAACATTTAAATGTGACTAAAATGTTTCTTACAACATTGTAGTAAGTTTTATTTTTACCCAAAATACAACATTAATTAAAACGTTTATTTTTAGTATTCTAATGGCCCTTGCAGAACAACTCGTTTTCCCATTCCAACGCGCTACTTCTCCATTGTGTTTCTATGTAAACACACATTAGATGGACGTGTATGACCGTTGCGCTCGTGTCTTTTGCAGTGTTTTGCACATGAGCGCCGCATTTTTAAGACACCGTGTTAAGTTAAAAGTATTTCAACTCTTACACGAAGTGCAGTTCATCAATGTCAATTCCAAAACAGTGGACCAATCAGAAGACCCCGGAGGCGGGGCACGAGTACAAGCATTTTGTTTACAGTAGCAGGTTGGCAACTGTTTTATTTGACAGCAGTATGGCAGAGGAGGCATTCTACTTTGCACTTTTTAAAAAACTATTTCTCAGCGCTGCATCTCGCGTTTATAGGGCCCTATCATACACCCGGTGCAATGCGGCGCAAGGCACAGCGCAAGTGCTTTTGCTAGTTTCAGCCCAACGTAGTTCTCGTTTTCCCCTCCTGCGCCGCGTTATTTAAATAGCAAATGCATTTGCGCCCATTTGTGCGCCCATGGGTGTGCTGGTCTGAAAAAGAGGTGTGTTCAGGCGCATTGTTGGCGTGTTGTTATTTTGAGGAACTGAAAATAGACTGCATTGACCAACAAAAACCTGGTTTAAAGTCAATGGCGCAGTAGTTTTTTTGTTATTTAAAGAGCGCGTTAGTATAGGCGGGTACACAGCGCGCTTACACTCTGCTTATTACACACGCACAGCAGAACACAAACATGCCAAATATTAAAAATTAAAGGATTGCAATGTAAAAGATTATTATTGTGTAGGCTACATAAATATAAAAATGCCTACATGTCATAATGGATAGTCGTTGCATGTATCAGAATTAGGCTACCTATTTGCTCGCGCACAGTCAGCTCCGTTTCCTCTCTGGAGACGCATTCTGTCTTTGCGCTTGCAAATTCCGCTGTTTAAATAGCAAATCCACCATGGCACGAGCACAACTGGCTCTTAAATGGAATGGGAGATGAGACTCTGATTGGTTTATTGCACGTTACGCCCCCAAAAAACACCCATTACTCATTAAGAGAATAGGGACAACCCGTTTAGACCACACCTTGAGTGCACCTGCGCCGTGCGCTTTAGACCATGCACTTAGATCGTTAAAATAGGGCCCATAGATGCAAACACGACGCATTCTGTGTGAACGCCCCCTAAGAACGTTTTCTCTCAACATTATGAGAGCATTCATCAAGAATAAAAATACATAATGAGAATGTTGTGAAAATGTTGTTCTAAGAACTTTTTGTCTCAATGTTATGAGAATGTTCCATAAACATTACTTTAAGAACGTTTTGTCCTAACATTTACATAACTTTTAAAAAAACATTAGTGAAAGTTGTGAGAATGTTCCCTGTTAGCTGGGCTAGTGCCTATAGGATTCAAACTAAGTCTGTGTGGATGTGAACCATCAGAGCTTCACTTCATCATTACCTTATACAGAACAATATAACTCTGAAAGCCCAATACTAACATCTAAATCAGAACTGGCAACAAAAACAATCTGGGATTGACGGTAATGTACATCTGCATGCAGAACATCAGCTCAATCTTAATAGGACGGTTCAAATATGAGGCATGGATGGACAATCTGGTGGATCAATGCAAACTTGATGGCTAGAATCTCTCTGCATGTCTCATGAGGGAATCACTAGCAGCTCAGTGAGATCTCCAGAGACCTCTGTTCTGCTGCCAAGAACTGATGCAGATAAATGATGGGGATTAGATTGAGATCAAGAGAAACACGGCCTGCTGCCCTTAGAGAGAACGCATGATGGCTTATTAGAAACACTTACAGCAGTTTGTCCACTCATCCCTCATCTCTAACCCACTATGAAGGAAAACATGACGACTCCAAATCAGCCTTAAAATTTGATATACAAATTATATGTAGAATCTTTTGATGATAAATGCATTGTGTGCATACATTAACAAAATAATTGTGACAATTTATAACCTTATAATATTTAATATATAATATTTATTACACAATATTTATAGTAAATATTATAGTAATTTTATCTCCACTTATTTAGTAATCATTTGAAAACATAATTTCTACAGTTTTATGAAAAGTCCATTACAAACATTTTCCATGCGTTTCTTGTGGATTAAAAAATTGACATTTTTGGAATTGCATGACCATACAAATTCTCAAAAACAGGCTGCACATTCCCAAAAATAAACATTTGTGACCTATAACACTTTGCCAAAGATGTTGCTAAAGCTTTATGAGTCAATGTTCTGTGAAAGTTGTGTGGCACACTTGAGTGGTATAAAACCTGTTGTACATCTGTATGCCAGACCGCTCTTTCATAAGACATTTAATGACAGGAAATCAGCAAGCTAGAAGAAAGAGTTAGTGTTTTTCAGTAGTAAAACTAGACAGCTAATCTGTACCATTAGAAACCACCATAAAGTAGTACTAAAGCAATCTCAAAAAGTGTATAAATCAGTCATAACCAGCATTTAAATGGACAGTTCACTCGGAAATTTAAATTCTGTTATTAGTTACTCCCCCTAATGTCGTTCCACACCTGTATGAATGTCTTTCTTCTTCAGAGCACAAAATAAGATAGTTTGAAGAATATAGGTACCCAAACAGTTGACAGTAGCCATTGCCTTCCACAGTATTTTTTCCCATACTATGGAAGTATGGATTTTTGAGGGAACTATTCCTTTAAATCTCCTGAAATGTGATTCAGTATGAATACTTGCATGCTAAAAACATGATTTGAACAACCTGTAAGACTTAATTCATGCAACTATACTTGTGAGAGATTACATCACAAGTTATATTATCCACATGCCAAATTATCTTCTATACTGTATAAAAAAAGAAATAGCACTACAATAGAAAAGTTTCATAAAGCCTCATAAATTCAAAAGATATCTATTTGATAATCGGTCACTAATTCATGGTGAACTGATATACTGGCAAGGCAGACATCAACAGAAGTGTTAGATGCTTCTTACATCAATTACAGAATACAGACAAACTTCATAATAAACATTTTTGGTTTTCAATATTTTGTGAAAATATTGTCTAAAATAAGTAAGTGATTTGCATATGTCTCATTTTAGTATAAGCAAATGAATATAATGGCCAATATAATGCTGACACACTGTAAAAACAATGCAATAAATGTATATATCACAATCAGCATTGATCACTTAAAAAAATTTATAAATCTAATTCAGTAAAAATCAGTCAATCTGGCCCATTATTATATAATATATTAAATGAAGAGATATAACTGTTGATTAACTGAGTATTTTTCATTGTTAGTTCATGTTATCAAAAGTTGCTTTGAGAAGCTGTTCAAAAAATACACAAACGTAGGCCTTGTGGTTCTTTGTTCCTTGCAATGTCTTTGATCAGATTTAGCCTTGACTTTGAGTCTTTCCGCCTAATGTGAGACACAGGACTGGTATTTTTCTCCACTTAAAAGAGACACAAGTGTGTCAGTATAGTTTATGTCTGAGCTATTTCCCCATCCTGTCAGACACAGATCTCTCATAGCATCTCGCCATGTTTCCTCCCCTTTGCTCGGATCTGGCATTGTTTGGCTTTTACGTCTGCATTCATGTTTGTTTCAGTTTGACATATACACCCCCATCCACAGCAGCTCGTCTATCGTTCCATTTAACACCAAGGTTCCTGGGAAATGTCTGCATCTTTTCTTCCTTTCGTGCAAATGTCCTAAGATTTTTCACACTGTATAATTATGATGTATATAATACATCAGACAGCTCACACTCAAGAGTACAACAATAAACTCCCTCGTGGTTTGAATAAGTCTTTTGTATACGTTTTGATATTGACAAACTGAGAAGTACATGAATTCAGAAATATCCATTATCACATTAAAGCCTTTCAAAAGCCATGTGCTCAAATATGTTTATCTAAAGAGACGTCAAACTGGACTCCTCATTTTATCAGTACTATCTGAGAATGTCAGTTGCACAAAATCACTGAACATGGAATGCTTTCCATACTTCCTGCCATCAAAAGCTTCTCTATGCATCCAACTATGACGAGAAACTACAGTAATACCATCACAAAAAATAAAAATATAGACAACATATTCCATGTTATACACTAACTGTAAATTCTAGGTTAGCAAATGGGTTATTTCAGTCATTTAGGTACTGAATAGTCGTGGCCTAATGGTTATAGAGTCGGACTCGTAACCCAAAGGTTGTGGGTTTGAGTCTCGTACCGGCAGGGATTGTAGGTGGGGGGAGTGAATGTACAGCGCTCTCTCACACCTTCAATACCACGACTGAGGTGCCCTTGAGCAAGGCACCGAACCCCCAACTGCTCCCCGGTGCTGCAGCAAAAATGGCTGCCCACTGCTCTGGGTGTGTGTGTGTGTGCACTTTGGATGGGATAAATGCAGCGCTCTGAGTATGGGTAACCATACTTGGCCACATGTCATGTCACTTTTTTTTTTTAACTACATGTATTTACTGGTTAGGGTTAGGAGGTAACACTTTTATTTTACGGTGTCCTTGTTACACGTTACATGTACTTACTATTATAATAACAAAAAAATTAAGCATAATTACATGCACGTAACCCTAAGTCAAACCCTAACCATATAATAAGTACATGTATTTAATTAATATTACTCATTACTTATAATTACACTGTAACAAGGACACCTGAAAATAAAGTGTTACCCGTTAGGATTAGGGTTTGGCTTAGGGTTATTTGCATGTAATTATATGCACAATTTATTGTTATCATAATAGTAAGGACATGTAAAGTGCAACAGTGACACCGTGAAATAAAGTTCTACCGTTATTTCTTTAGTGGCCTTGATTCATAAGGTTGGTAAGAAGTCTAAATATGTTATGCTCTGTAGCTCAATAGCGCCTTCCTCTGGTGTGTGTTTGCAATATGTTCCACATTTATTTAGCATAAATATTGTGTAAAATAAAGTCTGAAACTCTTTTTAAAAATCATAAAACTAGATTATCTATCTTTTTTTAGATTCTTTTTTTCTTTTCTTTTTGTGAAAGCCAACCTCATGAGGGCAAACTATATGAGGGTTTTTTATTTTATATGGTATGAGAATATATCTAAATCATGTTTAAAAATGTATGCAATGAGATACAATAAAATTCAATAAAAGGTAAGTTTAGCATAAATTAAACTGCCACTCAATAGAGCCTATAGCTGGTTTAGGACTAAATATCGGTTCATAATATTTATAGACTTAACAAAAATATTACTTCACCTTTCTTAACTTAAAAATAAAATAGAATAATCAGTTAACCAGTAAAACTAACTAAAGAAATTGTTGTAACACTTTACAACAAGACACCATAAGTCCATTAAAGAGTATTAATCGATACAACTTTTGATTATAATAATGTTGAAAATAACAGATTAATAAAGGATTTAGAACTATTTTTCATTGTTAGTTCATGTAATTAACTAGTCAACAAATAGAACCTTATTGTTAAGTGATACCAAAATTGCCATACTGTGCAAAATAAAATAAGATACTAAGATAAAAGTAAATTAAGTAAAGTAAAATACACCAGAATGGGTAACTGGGTCAAAGGTTTAGCTTACATTAAACTAGCCTAGCTAGTAGACTAAATGTTGGTTCATAATATTAATAGACTTGACAAATCGATTAAATCACCTTTTTCTGGTAACAGATTGAAATGGTTGAGTTTGACAAATGTCAACACAACAAATGGTGTCAAAACCAAAAATTGCAAAGACCATATTATTTGTCTGTATAGAAAGAGTCTTACTTTCGCATCTTTTACTTTAGCAAATTTGATCACAATAAAATGAATAACAAAACAGATTGTTAAAATTATGATGTATGATTTTAACTGCTGTATAAGGTCCAAGAGCTCTGAGACTGGACAGACCAAATCACCGTGTTGATTTTGGCCTACATCCTGGGTACAATTTACCATGGCAAGCTAGTTTCACGTAATAGTTTATCTAACAAAGTAACATGGCATTTGTGCCCTATACATGAAAAGCAGCATGCATTTTACAAATACAGTACAGCAGCTCAGGAAGTTATCACTGTGTTCCCATAGCGTCGACTTTAACCATTTACCAGCAGTTTGTTTTGCTATCGTACTGTTTACAATAGTCCCAGTGCTGATAAGACATGCAAAATAATGTTGCTGTACTCCGTCCAATGAAATTACGGCATTGTTAATTGTTGGGGAAGTTGTGGCCTAATGGTTAGAGAGTCGGACTCGTAACCCAAAGGTTGCGGGTTCAAGTCTCGTGCCGGCAGGGATTGTAGGTGGGGGGAGTGAATGTACAGTGCTCTCTCCACCTTCAATACCACAACTGAGGTGCCCTTGAGCAAGGCACCGAACCCCCAACTGCTCCCCGGGCGCCGCAGCATAAATGGCTGCCCACTGCTCCGAGTGTGTGTGTTCGGTGTGTGTGTGTTCACTGCTGTGTGTGTGCGCACTTTGGATGGGTTAAATGCAGAGCATTAATTTCAAGTATGGTGGCCACATGTCACGTCACTTTCACTTGTTGATCATCCTCCAGTGTTATGAATCAAAAAATGATACGTGCACAACTCGCTGAGATTTCAGATCACATTTAATGATTTTCATTCAAGAGCAGATTCACATGAATCTTCCTCTGGCCAACAATTCCATGGCATTTTTCTCTTTTCAGCCACAAAAAGTATTTTCGTCTCTCTCATACACACAAATAATTGTACAGATACCGCAGTCTAAACCAGCTGAGGAGATCTTTAGGAGAACGTACACCATCAGCTGTAAAGCACATGCCAAATGGGCAACAGTCACAAAATGACCCAACTAACCAAGAACATAATGTACAGAGCAGTTGCATTTAAGAGACACGTTTTTAGAGTCCTTGCGCAAGGACTTGACAATCTCCCTTTGGAACAATCTTCAATTAAAAATCCATACACATCCACTCGTCTGCATGAGCACCAATGTACTGTATCTTAAAAGAGAAACTGACAGAATAAAACGTAAAACACTGATCTATTCCACTGGTATGTAATTGCAAGTAAAGGAACGCACGTCTCATTAAAAAATACACAGCATTAAAAATCTAAATAAATTCACAATGATCAAGATCACATTTGAAGTGTTAAACTGTTAATATCTTCTTCTTGCCTATACATATGTTAGGTTAGATATATCAATAATATTCTCTTTTGGAATACTAAAAGCCTAACAGTCAAGAGTTAAGTCGTGAAAGCTGCAACACACATCCATAGTGGACCAGTTTGTTACTGCTTTCCTGTGCAGATATGGAAATTTAACCAAAAGCACTCGTATGTTTGGGAGGCAGTCACCATATTTGCGGTAAAAATCGTCATAGTCAATTCCTGGCACCACGAGTATGGTGTACTTGTATCTATACTCATATAGTACAACTCAATTGTCAGTTGCTATATATTTTTTTTCCAAGCAAATCCACAGCAGCAAATCTGCTGCTGCCATCAACTGCTCAAAGACAAAACAACGGACTTGCAAAAAACTTGCAAGCTACCGAGACATGCGTGACGTTCTCTTTGGCACATTCTGTCACTGGCAAATTTCAGTTTACGTTTTTGTGAAAATGCCTTCAAATTGGTACAGGGAAAAACATCTTTAAGAAAAAATTGTCATAGACTTGGCACTTTATGCTCAGAAAAACAAAAACTATGTATGTGTGTATATATATATATATATAT